>NW_027219967.1:0-45950 GCF_027580195.1 Bos mutus
TTACCCTTAAGTCATACAAATAGAAGGTGAAATATTATGTAGTACAAAAGGGCGTATAACAAAACATTAAGGTCATCTACCCAGGCCCTCCCCACCCCCGAGAAACAGTTTCAACCCAGCTTTCTGGCAGCTGCTATCAGTGATAGTCACTCTGATGATATTTTCAAAGTGAAATGTTTGGAAAACCAGCTACAGCATTGCTCAAAAGAGTTTCTGATGTCTCACAAGGGTCAATAGCTGAGACAGCCTTCCTCACAAACCCCATCTTTGTTCTAACAGGTGACCACTCCTTGGAGAAGGGTGATCACTTGACCCAGTGCCATTCATACATAAGCTGCCTGGCAGCCAATGTGGAGGCAAGAACGTATAAATTCTGTCCAGTTCGGGCAACTGTGATTATCCAATAAGGCCCACTCTCTCTAGAATTTGAAATAGAAATTTGAGGTTATCTAGGTAAAGGAGGGGTGGAACATAGTGAAAAAAGAACAGGTCAAATAAGGAGAATGAGGCCAAGAATGACAATGTTCCTGGCATTGTCACCACCCATGGACTTTATTGCTCTGTGATCCAATAATTTCCAGGTCACAGAAGCTGTCCAAGTTGTGTTTCTGTCAGCAGCAATGAAGGTCTTAATTCAACATCTAATAAGTTTCTGAATTCGGGTGTCATAGATTTCTTTGGTCTAAGAAGCTGTCATTTTTCCAAAGTTGCAGTTGTGGAGGCTGCTGAGAAGCAAATAGGGAATGGGCTCTCACTCCAGGCCTGCTTGTCCAGTACTAGATGGCTAGATAAGGTGGTACTAGCAGCAGGCCTTGCTTCATGGGGCATCAGCCTAGTGATTCTGGGTGCGGGAGGGTGTGTTTCATAAGGTCCTCTCTTATTTTTAAAGCACTACCCACACTGGATGGACTAACTGTAACCTAGCTACTCTGAGTTGTTTTGAGGAACTCGCCAGTCAGTTCCAGACTGAGAACCACTGCTAGGAACCCTGGTCACCAGGTGTATAGAGATGGATGCTGTGACATAACCCTCCTTTCTGCACCTTGTTAAAATTCAGCTTTGATGGTTCAGTCCCCATGGAGGGGAGTTGACAGCATCTAGCAAATGACACACACATATGCCCTTTAACTCAACAATTCTACTCTTAGGGATCTATCCCAAAGGTACAGTGGCAAGAATGCACAAAGCCAGATGCACAAGCTATTCACTACAACACTATTTGCCAAAGCAAAAGATCATAAACAGATCTTAAGTGACCATCCATGGGGGAGTGTGGAATAAGGCACAGGGCATCCCAGCACTTGGGTGTAATGCAGATGAGGAAGGAGAGGAATGGGTGAGATGTTCAGGATACACTTTAGGTCTTTTAAAAAGAGGAACCAAAAGACTGCTGATAGTCACTCCTTTTTACATACACAGGTATGCCTATTTTCAATAAGAGTGCAAGAATAAAGCGAAAACTAACAAAAACTTTATGAATGAGAGGCAGAGAAGGGAGTGAAGTTTTACTCATTTTATAGTTTGACTTTGCAACTATGGGAATGTGTTACAGAATAAAAAATAGATAAATGTACACATCTACAGAAGTTGAGAACAAATGAAGACTAATGAGCCTAATTACATCAAGTTGCTGATGTAACTGCCCAAAACAAATCATTAGTTTAAAATGCAGAATTATTTTTAATTTTATTTTATTTTTAAACTTTACAATATTGTATTAACTTTGCCAAATATCGAAATGAATCCACCACAGGTATACATGTGTTCCCCATCCTGAACCCTCCTCCCTCCTCCCTCCCCATACCGTTCCTCTGGGTCATCCCAGTGCACCAGCCCCAAGCATCCAGTATCGTGCATCAAACCTGGATTGGCAACTCATTTCATACATGATATTATACATGTTTCAAAGCCATTCTCCCAAATCTTCCCACCCTCTCCCTCTCCCACAGAGACCATAAGACTGTTCTATACATCAGTGTCTCTTTTGCTGTCACGTACACAGGGTTATTGTTACCATCTTTCTAAATTCCATATATATATGCGTTAGTATACTGTATTGGTGTTTTTCTTTCTGGCTTACTTCACTCTGTATAATAGGCTCCAGTTTCATCCACCTCATTAGAACTGATTCAAATGTATTCTTTTTAATGGCTGAGTAATACTCCATTGTGTATATGTACCACAGCTTTCTTATCCATTCATCTGCTGATGGACATCTAGGTTGCTTCCATGTCCTGGCTATTATAAACAGCGCTGCGATGAACAATGGGGTACACGTGTCTCTTTCCCTTCTGGTTTCCACAGTGTGTATGCCCAGCAGTGGGATTGCTGGATCATAAGGCAGTTCTATTTCCAGTTTTTTAAGGAATCTCCACACTGTTCTCCATAGTGGCTGTACTAGTTTGCATTCCCACCAACAGTGTAAGAGAGTTCCCTTTTCTCCACACCTCTCCAGCATTTATTATTTGTAGACTTTGGATTGCAGCCATTCTGACTGGTGTGAAATGGTACCTCATAGTGGTTTTGATTTGCATTTCTCTGATAATGAGTGATGTTGAGCATCTTTTCATGTGTTTGTTAGCCATCTGTATGTCTTCTTTGGAGAAATGTCTATTTAGTTCTTTGGCCCATTTTTTGATTGGGTAATTTATTTTTCTGGAGTTGAGGTGCAGGAGTTGCTTGTATATTTTTGAGATTAGTTGTTTGTCAGTTGCTTCATTTGCTATTATTTTCTCCCATTCTGAAGGCTGCCTTTTCACCTTGCTAATAGTTTCTTTTGTTGTGCAGAAGCTTTTAAGTTTAATTAGGTCCCATTTGTTTATTTTTGCTTTTATTTCCAATATTCTGGGAGGTGGGTCATAGAGGATCCTGCTGTGATGTATGTCGGAGAGTGTTTTGCCTATGCTGTCCTCCAGGAGTTTTATAGTTTCTGGTCTTACGTTGAGATCTTTAATCCATTTTGAGTTTATTTTTGTGTATGGTGTTAGAAAGTGTTCTAGTTTCATTCTTTTACAAGTGGTTGACCAGATTTCCCAGCACCACTTGTTAAAGAGATTGTCTTTAATCCATTGTATATTCTTGCCTCCTTTGTCAAAGATAAGGTGTCCACATGTGTGTGGATTTATCTCTGGGCTTTCTATTTTGTTCCATTGATCTATATTTCTGTCTTTGTGCCAGTACCATACTGTCTTGATAACTGTGGCTTTGTAGTAGAGCCTGAAGTCAGGTAGGTTGATTCTCCAGTTCCATTCTTCTTTCTCAAGATAGCTTTGGCTATTCGAGGTTTTTTGTATTTCCATACAAATTCTGAAATTATTTGTTCTAGCTCTGTGAAGGATACCATTGGTAGCTTGATAGGGATTGCATTGAATCTATAAATTGCTTTGGGTAGTATACTCATTTTCACAATATTGATTCTTCCAATCCATGAACATGGTATATTTCTCCATCTATTAGTGTCCTCTTTTATTTCTTTCACCAGTGTTTTATAGTTTTCTATATATAGGTCTTTAGTTTCTTTAGGCAGATATATTCCTAAGTATTTTATTCTTTCCGTTATAATGGTGAATGGAATTGTTTCCTTAATTTCTCTTCCTGTTTTCTCATTATTAGTGTATAGGAATGCAAGGGATTTCTGTGTGTTGATTTTATATCCTTGCAACTTTACTATAATCATTGATTAGTTCTAGTAATTTTCTGGTGGAGTCTTTAGGTTTTCTATGTAGAGGATCATGTCATCTGCAAACAGTGAGAGTTTTACTTCTTCTTTCCAATTTGATTCCTTTTATTTCTTTTTCTGCTCTGATTGCTGTGGCCAAAACTTCTAAAACTATGTTGAATAGTAATGGTGAAAGTGGGCACTCTTGTCTTGTTCCTGACTTTAGAGGAAATGCTTTCAATTTTTCACCATTGAGGATAATGTTTGCTGTGGGTTTGTCATATATAGCTTTTATTATGTTGAGGTATGTTCCTTCTATTCCGCTTTTTGGAGAGTTTTTGTCATAAATGGATGTTGAATTTTGTCAAAGGCTTTCTCTGCATCTATTGAGATAATCATATGGTTTTTATTTTTCAATTTGTTAATGTGGTGTATTACATTGATTGATTTGTGGATATTGAAGAATCCTTGCATCCCTGGGATAAAGCCCACTTGGTCATGGTGTATGATCTTTTTAATGTGTTGTTGGATTCTGATTGCTAGAATTCTGTCAAGGATTTTTGCATCTAAGTTCATCAGTGATATTGGCCTGTAGTTTTCTTTTTTTTTGTGTGTGGGATCTTTGTCAGGTTTTGGTATTAGGGTGATGGTGGCCCCATAGAATGAGTTTGGAAGTTTACCTTCCTCTGCAATTTTCTGGAAGAGTTTGAGCAGGATAGGCGTTAGCTCTTCCCTAAATTTTTGGTAGAATTCAGCTGTGAAGCCATCTGGACCTGGGCTTTTGTTTGCTGAAAGATTTTTGATTACAGTTTCAATTTCTGTGCTTGTGATGGGTCTGTTAAGATTTTCTATTTATTCCTGGTTCAGTTTTGGAAAGTTGTACTTTTCTAAAAATTTGTCCATTTCTTCCTCGTTGTCCATTTTATTGGCATATAATTGTTGATAGTAGTCTCTTATGATCCTTTGTATTTCTGTGTTGTCTGTTGTGATCTCTCCATTTTCATTTCTAATTTTATTGATTTGATTTTTCTCCCTTTGTTTCTTGATGAGTCTGGCTAATGGTTTGTCAATTTTATTTATTCTTTCAAAGAACCAGCTTTTGGCTTTGTTGCTTTTGCTATGGCCTCTTTTGTTTCTTTTGCATTTATTTCTGCTCTAATTTTTATGATTTCTTTCCTTCTACTAACCCTGGGGTTCTTCATTTCTTCCTTTTCTAGTTGCTTTAGGTGTAGAGTTAGGTTATTTATTTGACTGTTTTCTTGTTTCTTGAGGTATGCCTGTATTGCTATGAACTTTCCCCTTAGGACTGCTTTTACAGTGTCCCACAGGTTTTGGGTTGTTGTGTTTTCATTTTCATTCATTTCTATGCAAATTTTGATTTATTTTTTGATTTCTTCTGTGATTTGTTGGTTATTCAGCAGCGTGTTGTTCAGCCTCCATATGCTGGAATTTTTAATAGTTTTTCTCCTGTAATTGAGATCTAATCTTACTGCATTGTGGTCAGAAAAGATGCTTGGAATGATTTCAATTTTTTTGAATTTACCAAGGCTAGATTTATGGCCCAGGATGTGATCTATCCTGGAGAAGGTTCCATGTGCTCTTGAGAAAAAGGTGAAATTCATTGTTTTGGGATGAAATGTCCTATAGATATCAGTTAGGTCTAACTGGTCTATTGTATCATTTAAAGTTTGTGTTTCCTTGTTAATTTTCTGTTTAGTTGATCTATCCATAGGTGTGAGTGGGGTATTAAATTCTCCCACTATTACTGTGTTATTGTTAACTTCTCCTTTCATACTTGTTAGCATTTGTCTTACCTATTGTGGTGCTCCCGTTAAAATGCAGAATTTTGACTCTACATTCAGAGTGGAATAATGTCTAAGAAGAAGTATCAACAAACAAAAATATGCCCCCCCACTCCAAAGACATTCAAAAATAAAAAAGTAAAGAAATCTGAGACTATACCCAACACTTTATTATTGGTAATATTGCTACTATTATTGTGAAAATTAGAGAAGGAAATGGCAAACCACTTCAGCATTCTTGCCTTAAGGACCCCATGAACAGTATGAAAAGGCAAAAAGGCATGACACTGAAAGATGAACTCCCCAGGTCAGTAGGTGTCTAATATGCTACTGGAGAAGAGCAGAGAAATAGCTCCAGAAGGAACGAAGAGGCTGAGCCAAAGCCAAAATGATACCCAGTTGTAGATTTTTCCAGTGGTGAAAGTAAATCCGATGCTGTAAAGAGCAATATTTAATAGGAACTTGGATTGTTAAGTCCATTAATCAAGATAAAAGACACTTGCTCTTTGGAAGAAAAGCAATAACAAACCTAGACAGTGTGTTAAACAGCAGAGACATTGCCAACAAAGGTCCCTATAGTCAAAGTTATGGATTTTCTAGTAATCATGTACAGGTATGAGATCTGCACAATAAAAAAGATTGAGCACTGAAGGATCGATGCCTTTGAATTGTGGTGCTGGATATGACTCTTACTCTTGAGAGTCCCTGAGATAGCAAGGAGATCAAACCAATCAATCTTAAAGGAAATCAAGGCTGAATATTCATTGGAAGGACTGATGCTGAAGATGAAGCGCCAACACTTTGGCCACCTGATGCGAAGAGCAACTCATTGGGAAAAATCCTGATGCTGGGAAAGACTGAGGGCAAGAGAATGGGACAACAGAGGATGAGATGGTTGGATGGCATCACCGACTCCATGAACATGAGTTTGAGCAAAATCCAGGAGATGGTGAAGGACAGGAAAGCCTGTGAGCTGCAGTCCGTGGGATCACAGGAAATGACTGAGTGACTGAACAATTACAAATTGTGAAAACTTTGTATGTATGTCACAGGCTAAAGCAGTAAGCAATTAAAACTCATGTTGTTCTGAAGCAAAATGTTCAGTGAATAGAGAAGAGTGGATAAGTATGAAACAAAAAAAGCTTAAGTAAAACCCCACAGTCTTAAATTTCAAATTGAAAGCAGAAGTTTGAACCAATCAATTCTTTTCTCTCTGTTTTTTTTTTTCCTAATTTTATTTTATTTTTAAACTTTACATAATTGTATTAGTTGTTTTTTTTTTTTTTAAAGAAAATGTGTACTTCCTAGTTCTGACAACTGGAAAGCCTAGAAATGGTGTGACCTTGTAACAGTGATGATCCTGAGGGCTAGCTTGTGGCTTCAATACATTTCTCATGAGAAAATCCATGGATTCCTGAAGAGATGGCTGATTTCAGGGCTGGGCCAAGAAAAGTACAAGATAAGCCTGGGAATCTTGAAGGACCAGAAATCTGAGGGCTTTCAAAGACTAACAAGAGTGGGACAAAAAGTTTAGGAATCCGTTTGATGAGGCCAAAAGTGGGATAGTTTTAGCATCAGATCAACTCGATTGAAACAAATTAATATATACAAAGCCAGGAGTTCCAAATGCTAATAGACTACATCTAGTTTGTTGTTGTTACAGGTTTCCAGGGCACCAACTCATGATTTTGAGCCCCAAGAAGGGGAAATAATCATCAGTTTATGCTATTTTTGTTTGCATAAGGCATGTTTCACAAAAGTACAAGTAGTTGATGGTGAAATGTTTTCTTTACTTGAAGAATTTCATGAATTGAATCAGAAGAAATGTTAGAATCAGGAAACCACTATGTGCAACAGCTTCATGAAACGATGGATCTGGGTCAAGATCATCAATGGATGCTAAAACCATTAGATGAAATGTTAAAGGGGAAGTTTATAATGGATGCAAGAGGCTGGCAACTCAGGACCCACTGCATCTACGTATCAATCAAAGTGGGGCAACTAGAAATTATAAGCCTCTTGGAATGGTGCCTTAAGAAATATATGGAACTGCTGCTGCTGCTGCTAAGTTGGGTCAGTCGTGTCCCACTTTGTGCGACCCCATAGATGGCAGCCCACCAGGCTCCTGTGTCCCTGGGGTTCTCCAGGCAAGAATACTGGAGTTGGTTGCCATTTCCTTCTCTAGTGCATGAAAATGAAAAGTGAAAGTGAAGTCCCTCAGTCTTGTCTGACTCTTCACGACCCCATGGACTGTAGCCCACCAGGCTCCTCTGTCCATGGGATTCTCCAAGCAAGAGTACTGGAGTGGGTTGCCATTGCCTTCTCCTATATATGGAACTACATATGAAATATTCCAATAAAATTTGCTGAACTCAAGTCTGGATCTAACTACCAGTTTTCAGGGAAGTACATAGATAAAGGAACAGGGAAGTAATCCTCTAAACCAGGGTTCCCAACTTTATCAGCACTAGGGACTGGTTTCCTGAAAGACAATTTTTCCACAGGCCAGAGTGAGGGGATTTCAGGATGAATCAAGGGCATTATATTTATTGTGTACTTTATCTCTATTATTATTACATTGTGATATATAATGAAATAATTAGACAGCTGTCCACAAGGCAGAATCAGTGGGAGCCCAGAGCTTGTTTTCCTGGAACTGGACTGTTCCATCTGGGGGTGATGGGAGAGCGCTGGGGAGCAGCTGTAAATATAGATGAAGCCTCACTCACTGGCCTGCTGCTCACCTTCTGCTGTGCTGCCTGGTTCCTAATAGACCAAGGACTGGTACTGGTCCTGGTACTAGTGTTGTGGAGCCCTGCTCTAAACCCAATACTTGGGACATTTATGAGACAAACCACCCCACCTATTCCCACTTTTTAAACAAATAAATGGCATAAAATTGGGGAGATTGTTATTTTTAAAGTCTGAGAAAGGTCTCATGCAATATATGTGTACATTGTTTAGACTTAGATTTGAATAAAGAAACTGTTGAAAGACATTTTTCAGAGGATTAGATAAATTTGGGTTTTCCCTAGTGGCTCAGATGGTAAAGAATCCACCTGCAATGAGAGAGACCTGGGTATGATCCCTGGGTTGGGATGATCCCCTGGAGAAGGGCAAGGCAACCCACTCTAGTATTCTTGCCTGGAGAATCCCCATGGATAGAGGAGCTTGGCAGGCTACAGTCCATGGGGTCACAAAAAATCGGACACAACTGAGAGACTAAGCATACCACAGATAAATTTGAACATGGACTAGATATTGGATATTAATTTTACTTGAAACAAAAGAGCTTGTTGATCATGCATTTTTTGTGAAACTCATAATCTCTTCCTTGAAATAACTTCAGCAGAAATGAATAAATATTTTAAAAGAAGAACATTTTAAATGAGGTCTGTCTTGATTTTAAAAGAAATGTCTGTGTAGTTGCTCTGTATTGAATTATGTCCACCCCCAAGCTCAAGGGCTTTCCTGGTGGCTCAGATGGCAATCTGCCTGCAATGCAGGAGAACTTAGTTCAGTCCCTGGGTCAGAAGATCCACTGGAGAAGGGAATGGCTACCCACTCCAGCATTCTTGCCTGGAAAATTCCAGGGACAGGGGAGCCTGGCAGGCTACAGTCCATGGGGTTGCAAAGAGTCAGACACGACCAAGCGACCAACACACCAAATTCAAATGCTGTGTCCCTAACTCCTGATATGATGGTATTAGGAGGTAGGGCCTTTGGGAGATGATTATCTTGAGATGGAGTCTTGATGATGGGGCCCTTATGATGGGATTAGAGCCTTTAGAAGGGCCACCAGAGAGCTTCTTCTCTCTATTTCTCTATTTTCCCCTCTCTGATTCTCCCTCTCCTTCCTTCTAACTCCCTCCTTCTTTTTCTCCCCCAGCCCTGCACCCCCCACAAAGACATGTGAGGACACAGCAAGATAGAACTGTCTGCTAGCCTGCTGTCTGCTGTCTGCTAGAAGAACACTCTCAATATTGAAGGACACTCTTCAGTAGAATACTCCACTAGGAACTCAGTTGGCCAGCACCTTAATCTTGGACCTGTAGCCTCCAGTCTACAGCCCAGACAGCCTGGGCTAACTAAGAGATTCGAGTTGCATTAATGGTTCTTGATGCTGAGTCTTGAAATACAGGGTTCACAATATTATTCTTTTTTATTTTTGTTATGTTTGAAATCTTCTTGTAATAAATTTACAAAATATCCATTTTGAAGTTTTTGTCTTTAGTGATACCCTCAGGGTCCCAAGGAAAGCAGACTCTGGCAGGTGCCATTAGTTGAGTGGTTGGAGCCAATCTGCTCATTACACCAGCTCTTCCCTTTTTATCTGATCACTGCCCCCCACTCTGAATTACACCCACACCCCACCCACTCCCATCTCCCCCTCCCTGCTAAGCTGGGTGAAATCCAGGTGGAATCTTTGATGAGCCAGGACAGGGCCTGGAGGTAGAAGGAATGGGGACATCTTTAGAAAGAATGAACTGCAGATGAATGGATAAGAAAGCTGTGGTACATATACACAATGGAGTATTAGCCATTAAAAAGAATACATTTGAATCAGTTCTAATGAGATGGATGAAACTGGAACCTATTATACAGAGTGAAGCCAGAAAGAAAAACACCAATACAGTATACTAACGCATATATATGGAATTTAGAAAGATGGTAACAATAACCCTGTGTACGAGACAGCAAAAGAGACACTGATGTATAGATCAGTCTTATGGACTCTGTGGGAGAGGGAGAGGGTGGGGAGATTTGGGAGAATGGCATTGAAACACGTATAATATCATGTATGAAACGAGTCGCCAGTCCAGGTTTGATGCACGATACTGGATGCTTGGGGCTGGTGCACTGGGACGACCCAGAGGGAGGGTATGGGGAGGGAGGAGGGAGGAGGGTTCAGGATGGGGAACACAGGTATACCTGTGGCGGATTCATTTCGATATTTGGCAAAACTAATACAATATTGTAAAGTTTAAAAATAAAATAAAATAAAAAAACAACAACAAAAAAAGAAGGAAGACAAAAAAAAAAAAAGAAACAAAATGATGTATAAATAAAGTATCTTGCAGATACAAAAATTGTATCTATACCTCAAATATTAATAAGTGTGTGTGTGGAGGAATTTATATTTTTAGTTTTTTTTTCTGAAATCTATAACATAATAAACCCTATTAATTTAAAAAAAAAAAAAAAAAAAGAATGAACTGGGCATCACTTTCCCTAGTTTTCCCCTCTTTAGTGCCATCTGCAGGTGAGGGAGAGGGCCTGTGTAGGGAGGGAGCCAAGGAGTGGGGCTCTGGGGATATTTGTAAGGGAAGGGAGGAGGAGTTCACTAGCAAGGAACCAAGATGTGGGAAGATTGCTCAGGATCCAGGAGGGAAGGAAGAAGCACTGGGGAAAGAATGGTACCCGTCAGAGGTCTAGACCCACCCTGGTCTTCCATTAAAACTTGCTGGAATTCATGTCCTTTCTGCAGGAATTCCTGCTCTTGATGTGGAGGGGACAGAGCCAGGCAGAGGAAGAGTCACACTCAGGGGCCCTTTGATTCCAGCTAACTGTGGGCATCATCCTAAGCTAGACAGCAACATGGCAGGTCATCCAAAACATTTAAAATACTATCTAATTCATTTAACCATCCTGGATGTGGAAATTTCAGTAAATCAAAAAGCCTATAGGGTTAATTATAAAAATCATCAGGCCAATTTTTTTTGAGACCAGACTTATTTCGCAAGCAAATTAGTTTTAATTTGGATATATTTAGTAGAAATCAGGGTAATTTTAGAGAGAAAAAGATTATGTTTCAATCAATGTTAAATCCAAATTTTGTAAATGGAGTTCTACATTTAGTGATTCACTTCCCAGATAGTTCCTTGTTTTTACCATATATTAAGGTAAACTTGATTAAATTATTAAAAACACATTCTAAGTTTTTTTTTTTTTTCCTGAAGCTTATCTCAGTAACCTTTAGATGAAAATTAGATGCCCCATGACCTGTAGCCAGGGAATGATGTGTACTGGAATATAAAATTTAAAGGATTGTCTTCAAGCTGGATGGAAGGAGCTGTATCAGGTACCCTTAAGTAGCTCATACACAGTGAAACTGAAGGGAAAATGACTCTTGCATTATCCACTTACAAAAGCCCTACACAGGACTGGTCTACAGAGAGGACTGCTGATCTCAAACTCACCTTAAAAAATAATGCTCAAACAGATGAAACCATGCTTATAACCAGGACAAGAAGATGACATTAGGAGTAGATGGCTTACTCAAGATGCTGGACCTGATTCATATGATCTTATAATGTTTTTTTTTTTTTACTTCTTGGACTTTTGCACATAAATCAAATGTTTTCTATCACGGAGATGACTGTATGCTAGTTTTAAAAGTCAATCCATTTGTTGGGCTGTGGCCAAATACCTGCATCTAGTACTTCTAGATTGCCTCAGGGGTTTTTCTTATCCAAGACTCTAATTGGATGACTCAGAAATTTTTGTTTTAGAAGAAGTTTCAGTACCATTCAGGCTATTCTTGATATTATTAAGGGGACCTCTCACCAGGCCAATTAATAATATCTGATCTGACTCTGACCATAATATGAATTTTCCTCTAAGTTTCTTAAACTCAATCAGGGTAACAAGTGAAAATTAGGCAAAGAATAGAACTTCTCAGAATCAGGACTGCTCCTTAGTCCTGGCTCAGAAAATGAAGAGGTGATGCAGAGGAGATTAGAGGGTTGGGGATGGAGTGGGAAACTGAGAAAGCATCTCATCTATTAGAAAATATTCATTCTTTCATTGAGCACTTCTTCAAGGTGCTCTAAGCCTAGTATGGAAAATGCTTACTGTGAAGAAGGAGCTTAGGGTGCAGGAATACTGTGAGGCCTATGCTCAGATCACAGATGCTGGGCCCAAGGGTTGAGATGCCCTGAAGCCTAGTTTGTGATCCTTTGCCATGAGCCAGTCCCTACATGAGCTTGTCCACCTGGAGGGTCAGCTTTTCCTGCATGGCCTAGCAAGGGATCAAAACTTCAGAAAAGAAATGTGACTAGACTGTAACAGACATATTCCCAGAGTCCTGACTTGGATGGAAATTTTCGAAGGCTTCCTGGTGGCAGTGGCAACTGAGCTTTGTCTCAAAGGATTAAAAACTTTGCTGAGTGAGTGGTCAGATGGAGGGAGCAGCCATCAAAGAGGGAAGAACTGGTACCATACTGGCCTACAGGGATTGCCATTCATCTGGCTAGCTTAGCGCTAAGGTACCTTATATCAGTCAGTCTGGGCAGTATTGACAGTACAAACCATAACCAATTTCAAAATAAGAGCCTTGGGACTTCTCTGGCTGTCCAGTGGTTAACACTCTGCCCTTCCACTGAAGGAGGTGCTGGTTTAATCCCTGAAGAGGCAACTTAAGATCTTTCGTGCCACATGGTGGGCACAAAAAAACAACCTCTCTGTCCATTAAAAGTTGTCTGTGGCTCTGATTAAAGAAATTTCTTAGGGATGCAGCCTGATGGAGGCTTCACCAACTGCAGTGCCACTGGTTGTCATGGCGGTGGAAGGGTTAGATACTTATTCATGTACTGACTATTGTGAATGAAAAGTATTGCCCGCCCTGTCAGTAAACAAAGAATGTTGCAGGCATCCAATCATCAGGATACAGCCACTCCCTATGGTCAGCTCTGACAAAATTCAGGAAGGCAAAAGGATGCCCTCCATCAAGCCTTCTGCTACTGAAGCTATGAAGCCACCTCCCCCCTAAAATCTGTGTGCCCATAGGTGATTCAGGATGAGAAAAATAAGTATACTGCCCTAGATAGCTAAGGTGCATATCAAAATAATGATTTCAATGAGCCCAGGCTCTTGCATCTTCTCATACATGGAAAAATACTTGAAGTTTTAAACTTTAGATATTTAATCTTCCTTTAATGAACAGTTATATTTTCATGTTCAGACTGCTTTTTGTTGCAAAAACTCTTAAATGTCCTGGCTCCTCCTTTATCTCTTCAGAGCGGTCCCTTAGAACTATGAGAGGTGGCCCTCCCCGGGCTTGAAGTTCTCAAAAAGTCGGCCGAATCAAACAGAATTGCTGACTTTTAGGTTGTACTTTTTTTTTCAGTTGACAATATCAAAGCATTTGCCTGGAGTGAGCTGTGTCTCTGCTACCTGTGTTGTGTTGGTGTAAACAAGCCACAGGGCTCCAGTGAATTTTGAGGGAATATAGAAGTATAAGCCAGCGTGAGTCTAGGACAAAGACTTGAAAACTTGGACAACAGCACTAATGAATGATACACACAGGACAGTGTAGAAAAGGGGAACCAAGATCAGGTCCCAGGGTGGTTTAAGCCAATGTTCAAGATCATGGAATTTATCCTGTGGGCAGTGGGAATCTTTGAGTAGATGAGTAAAACTACAGAGAATGGGGGAGAAAAATGGAAAGTGAGGCTAAAACAGAAGGAGATTAAACATGTATAGGGAGGGAGGATGGAGGGGGGTTCAGGATGGGGAACACTTGTACACCTGTGGTGAATTCATGTCGATGTATGGAAAAACCAATACAACATTGTAAAGTTAAAAAAAAAAAAAAAAGAAAGTACATGAAGAGAACCAAGAAGCTGTAGAAACAGAATGGGAAAAACTCTGGACATGGAGTGAAGGTCATGGCCACCAGCTTCCAAACTTCCATTTCATTAGGAAGTGGGAGTGTGGACATGTATTTTGGAGGGTTGTTTACACTGGAGAATCAAGACTTTAGTAGGGGCATAAAGACCAACTTCAAGTCTTTAAGAGTTTTCACCTTAAAGAAAAGCTACATTTACTCTTTGACAAATTTTCAGAGTAAAACAATGAAAAGGCTAAATGGGATACAGGTAGATTTCACTTTAATTTGCTAACAGCTTCTGTTATTAACTTACCCTTGTCATTTGCTCTTTGGCAGCATCTTGCACAGACTGGGGCAGGTGTGTGATATTTGGAAATGTTAATTTCCTTCCAGTTCTCAGAGCCTAGGGAAGAAGGAATGAAAAGGTAATACTCTAGACTAGGAAGGGCTGGTAGTGAATAGTTTTGTGGCATTTTAGAACTCCACTGAAGAAAGCCCCCAGCTCCCTGCTCCCCACTTGTGTTTCAAAGGCAAAGTTAAATGAAGTTAAAAGGGAAAGTGGGCAAAGGAGTAAGTGCCTGGATGAAAAGGAGGAGGAGGCTCCTCTGGGGTGAGGTGGGTGGTCCACGCTGAGGCTGGTTCTCCTCCTGTCACGTCTGCAGGAAGAGGCAGAACTTCTGCTGGTGGTCCCTGGGTGCTGTGGTCTGATCCTTGAGCACATGCCCTTCATAGATGCTGGTGTGATCTCCTAGGACTGATGTTTCTTCTACCTGGGGCTTGGGAGGGGCACCTTTGTGACTTTCCCAGAGACAGTGGGCCCTGGCATATCACCTTGTGGCTGGGGGAGCTGGGATATAGTGGTGACACCACGGTATCTGCACAAACGCCATCCCCCTTCATTTTCCTTTTAACACCACGATAGTTTGTAAAATTCAAAGGAGTCTATGGAGGAGAAAAATATATGGGGACATATATTCTTTCTGACCTGGATGGGAGAAATTGAACTTGAATTAAAGTATATGACATGATTTAAAAAAATGAGAGTGAGCAGAGCTCACTGTGTTTTATCTGTGTCTGAGAGCAATGCTGCTGCTGCTGCTGATAAGTCTCTTCAGTCGTGTCTGACCCACTGGACCCCACCAGGCACCCCCATCTCTTTGATTCTCCAGGCAAGAATACTGGACTGGGGTGCCATTGCCTTCTCCGCTGAGAGCAATGACCTTGGTTCAAATCCCAGTTTAACCATCTACCAGCTCTGTGACCTTAAACAAGTTACTTATTCTTTCTGTGCCTCACGTTTCCCATCTTTAAATAGGTAATAACAATAACAGAACCTCAATGAGTTAATATGTGTTTGGTGTTTAGATTGATGATAAGGGCTAATAGAGTTTTGCCTAGAGAACGGACTGGTCATAGCAAACACCCTGTTCCAACAACACAAGGGAAGACTCTACACATGGACATCCCCAGATGGTCAACACTGAAATCAGACTGATTATATTCTTTGCAGCCAAAGATGGAGAAGCTCTACACAGTCAGCAAAAACAAGACGAGGAGGGGACTGTGCCTCAGATCATGAACTCCTTATTGCCAAATTCAGACTTAAATTGAAGAAAGTGGGGAAAATCACTAGATCATTTAGGTATGACCTAATCAAATCCCTTATGATTATTCAGTGGAAGTGAGAAATAGATTTAAGGAACTAGATCTGACAGACAGAGTGCCTGATGACCTATGGACGGAGGTTCATGACACTGTAGAGGAGACAGGGATCAAGACCATTCTCAAGAAAAAGAATTGCAAAAAAGCAAAATGGCTCTCTGAGGACACTTTACAAACAGCTGTGAAAAGAAGAGAAGCAAAAAGCAAAGGAGAAAAAGATACCCATTTGAATGCAGAGTTCCAAAGAATAGAAAGGAGAGATAAGAAAGCCTTCCTCAGAGATCAATGCAAAGAAATAGAGGAAAACAATAGAATGGGAAACACTAGAGATCTTTTCAAGAAAATTAGAGATACAAAGGGGACATTTCATGCAAAGATGGGCTCAATAAAGGACAGAGATTGTATGGACATAACAGAAGCAGAAGATGTTAAGAAAAGGTGGCAAGAATACAGAAGAACTATACAAAAAAGATCTTCATGATCCTGATAATCACAATGGTGTAATCACTCACCTAAAGCCAGACATCCTGGAATGTGAAGTCAAGTGGGCCTTAGGAAGCATCATTACAAATAAAGCTAGTGGATGTGATGGATTCCAGTTGAGCTATATCAAATCCTGAAAGATGATGCTGTGAAAGTGCTGCACTCAAAATGCCAGCAAATCTGGAAAATTCGGCAGTGGCCACAGGACTGGACGAGGTCAGTTTTAATTCTAATCCTAAAGAAAGGCAATGCCAAAGAATGCTCAAACTCTCACACAATTACACTCATCTCACATGCTAGTAAAATAATGCTCAAAATTCTTCAAGCCAGGCTTCAGCAATACGTGAACCATGAAGTTCCAGTTGTTCAAGCTGGTTTTACAAAAGGCAGAGGAACAAGAGATCAAATTGCTAACATCTGCTGGATCATCGAGAAAGCAAGAGAGTTCTAGATAAACATCTATTTCTGCTTTACTGACTATGCCAAAGCCTTTGACTGTGTGGATCACAATAAACTGTGGAAAATTCTGAAAGAGATGGGAATACCAGACCACCTAACCTGTCTCTTGAGGAACCTGTATGCAGGTCAGGAAGCAACAGTTAGAACTGGACATGGAACAACAGACTGGTTCCAAATAGGAAAAGGAGTACGTCAAGGCTGTATATTGTCACCGTGCTTATTTAACTTCTATGCAGAGTACATCATGAGAAACGCTGGGCTGGAAGAAGCACAAGCTGGAATCAAGATTGCCAGGAGAAATATCAATAACCTCAGATATGCAGATGACACCACGCTTATGGCAGAAAGTGAAGAAGAACTAAAGAGCCTCTTGATGAAAGTGAAAGAGGAGAGTGAAAAATTTGGCTTAAAGCTCAATATTCTGAAAACTAACATTATGGCATCCGGTCCCATCACTTCATGGCAAAAATGGGGGAACGGTGGAAACAGTGGCTGACTTTATTTTTTTGGGCTTCAAAATCACTGCAGATGGTGACTGCAGCCATGAAATTAAAAGACGCTGACTCCTTGGAAGGAAAGTTATGCCCAACCTAGACAGGATATTAAAAAGCAGAGACATTACTTTGTCAACAAAGGTCCTTCTAGTCAAGGCTATGGTTTTTCCAGTAGTCATGTATGGATGTGAGATTTGGACTATAAAGAAAGCTGAGTGCAGAAGAACTGATGCTTTGAACTGTGGTGATGGAGAGGACTCTTGAGAGTCCTTTGGATGGCAAGGGGATTCAACCAGTCCATCCTAAAGGAAATCAGTCCTGGGTGTTCATTGGAAGGACTGAAGTTGAAGCTGAAACTCCAATATTTTGGCCACCTAATGCAAAGAGCCCACTCATTGGGAAAGACCCTGATGCTGGGAAAGATTGAAGGCAGAAGGAGAAGGGCATGACAGAGGATGGACATGAGTTTGGGTAAACTTTGGGAGTTGGTGATGGACAGGGAGGCCTGGTATGCTGCGGTTCATGGGGTTGCAAAGAGTAGGACACACTGAGCAACTGAGCTGACTGAGTGACTGAAGTGCTATTTAAGTTTTATATAAAGTTGTTGAAAAGAGCACAATGTGAGAGTTAAATTTTGTTTGGGGTGAAGTGGAGGACTGTAGCTCTGGAGACAGCTTCTCACAAAGCTCTGTTGAATATTGCCTAAGAGGTGCCTAAGAGGTATGTGTGGGAGTTCAGTGCATCTACGATTTGGTGAAGGGGTACGTGCAGTCAAGCACGCATTTTGGCAGAAGCTTGCTGCTGGTTATGAAGAGCAGATATCTCTGTCAGTGATGCTTTTCTAGATATGAGAAGAAAATGGGCTCATAAAATCTTTTGAAAATATTTATTTGATGGAATGTTCTGCCAGTTTTCTCAGAGCACTGAGGGCCTCATTCCTGACCTCTACCCTAAATTCTTCACAGGCTGTGTTGAAAGGCAGTGACGTCAGTGGCTAGTGATTCCATCCTGGTAGTGTCAGATGGTGAGGGACAATGTTTAGTTGGCAAAGTATCAGGTATTTTTGGACTCAAATTCATACCTGTTCCACCTGCTGTACGTGAGGAGCTTATCTTGGCTTTCAGAACTGGCTCAGGTTCATGTCATTGTTTGAGGAATCATCTGGTTCCTTCTTTGGCTTTGCTGATGAGAAATCAAGGCCAAGAGAGCAGAAGGGACTTGGTTGAGGTTGCTGTAGACAAAGGGATGTGAATGACAAAGCAGGGACTGGAACTCTGGCAAGCCTGAGTCCTGAGTCAACCTCTCAAAAGCTGTGTGACTGCTGTGCAGGGCGGTCAAACTTGGAGGCTTTGTGGGCCTCCAGGCCTGAGGAGGTGAGTGGAAACTGTCTAACCTCCAGCTGCTCTGGGGGCTGCCTCAGGACTGCTTCCTGGAGGAGAAGCAGGTTTTTCTCTTGTCTAGTTGACCCTAGGGGTTGGAGAGCTTTGTTTGACCTCATGGAGTCTTATCACAGCTGATGCCAAGGTCAATGGGGATGAAAGTGTGAGGGGCTGTGGTGTGACACCAATATGGCCCAACCTAGAGACTGAGCCTGGCTTGTCTTGATGGAGCACTTGATCAAAAATTACACCCAGCCCTGTTCTTGCTCTTAAGAAATGTGTGTACGTTTCTCTTTGGAGTAACGAAGACTGAAATGCTATGCTGAATTTCTCTCCACTGGGGTGAAAGTACTCCTGCCTCTGGCTGATGGCTCATCCCAGTTCATCAGATATAATTTCTTGAAAACAGATTCCCAGTCTTCAAAAGTAAACTTATGGCTACCAATGGAAAGGAAGGGGAAGTGGGGCAAACTGAGAGTTTGGGATTAGTATACATAGACTACTCAGTTCAGTTCAGTTCAGTTCATTTCAGCTCAGTTGTGTCCGACTCTTTGCGACCCCATGCATGGCAGCATGCCAGCCCTCCCTGTCCATCACCAACTCCCGGAGTTCACTCAAACTCATGTCCATCGAGTCGGTGATGCCATCCAGCCATCTCATCCTCTGTCGTTCCCTTCTCCTCCTGACCCCAATCCCTCCCAGCATCAGAGTCTTTTCCAATGACTCAACTCTTCGCATCAGGTGGCCCAAGTTATGAAGTTTCATCTTTAGCATCATTCCTTCCAAAGAACACCCAGGACTGATCTCCTTTAGAATGGACTGGTTGGATCTCCTTGCATTCCAAGGGACTCTCAAGAGTCTTCTCCAACACCACAGTTCAAAAGCATCAATTCTTGGCACTCAGCTTTCTTCACAGTACAACTCTCACATCCATACATGACTACTGGAAAAACCATAGCCTTGACTAGATGAACCTTTGTTGCAAAGTAATGTCTCACTACTAAATATTAAATAAAT
This sequence comes from Bos mutus, assembly GCF_027580195.1. Taxonomy (NCBI): domain Eukaryota; kingdom Metazoa; phylum Chordata; class Mammalia; order Artiodactyla; family Bovidae; genus Bos; species Bos mutus. The sequence goes on from NW_027219967.1 coordinate 19,566, forward strand.
AATCCAGTAGGACCTACTGTATAGCACAGGGAACTCTTCTCAATATTCTGTAATAACTTTTATGGGAAAAGAATCTATGAAAGAATGAATATATATACATATATATATATATAATGGATATATATATATATATATATATATATATATATATATATAAAATGGTGAGAATAATACTGCAGTGGTTTGCCATTTCCTACACCAGGGGATCTGCCTGACCAAGTGATCAAACCCACATCTCTTGCATCTACTGGACTGGCAGGTGGAAATCAACTATACTGCAATAAAAACAAAATTAAATTAAAAAAGAAAAAGTTACCTCTAGAGACCAGAGAAGCTTTTCCCCCTCTTGTGGTATGATGTGAAGTGATGCTGGAGAGGGCAGAGCCAGTGCAGAGCACCTCAACATTATCTGAGGTTGCATTTTCCTTGACTTTCATGTGCTTTTGAAAGTAGGGTCACATTTGAGTTGTCTTTGGAGGATCTAGTACAAAGGCCTATAGATATGAGGTGGCCATTAGTTGAAGGCTGACAGGTCCTGGTGGGAGTGTGAAATCCCAGCTCCCCTGCCTTGTGTTGGGGCAATTTTGAGTCACAGTTTACATTCCAGAGTTCCCTGTGGGAGCAGGCCCTCTCTGAGACTTGCATGAAATCACACCCAAGGTTGGTTTCATCCCTTTTCCAGTCCTTCCAGTCCTGCTTCTCCTGGGACCTCACTGGTTTCTCTGGGAGTTTTTTTTTTTTTTTTTGACTGTGCTAGTCTTCTTTGCTGCATGAGCCTTCTCTGGTTTTAGTGAGTGAGAGCTATTCTTTACATGTGGCAAGAAGTCTTCTTATTGCAGTTGCTTCTCTTATTGCAGATCATGAGCTCTAGTGTGTAAGGGTTCAGTACTTAAGGCACACAGGCTTAGTTGTCTCCAAGCATGTGGAATCTTTCCAAACAAGGGATCCAACCCATATCCTCTGTACCAGCAAGTAGACTCCTAACCACTGGACCACCAAGGAAGTCTCTCTGGGAGTAACTTTGAATCTCTTGTACATGTAACCTTGAGTCATGGGCTACTTCTGGGAGGATAACCCAAGGTTGTACCCTACTCCAGTGGTTCCTTGAAACTGGGACTGATATAGGTTCCTGTACAAGTTTTGCTACAGACACATGAAGCTATCTGGGCCAAGTGAATTTGCTCTTGATTGAGTTTCTGAATATAATCAATTTGATTTCAGTATTGACCATCCTTGGTGGCTCAGAGGTTAAAGCGTCTGCCTGCAATATGGGAGACTTGTGTTTGATCCCTGGGTCAGGAAGATCCCCTGGAGAAGGAAATGGCAACCCACTCCAGTATTCTTGCCTGGAGAATCCCATGGACAAAGAAGCCTGGTGGGCTACAGTCCATGGGGTTGCAAAGAGTTGGACACGACTGAGTGAGTGAAGTTGCTCCTGGTATTGACCATCTGGTGATGTCCATGTGTAGAGTCTCTTCTTGTGTTGTTGTAAGAGGGTGTTTGTTATGACCAACAACACAAGCGAAGACTCTACACATGGATATCCTCAGATGGTCAACACTGAAATCAGATTGACTATATTCTTTGCAGCCAAAGATGGAGAAGCTCTATAGTCAGCAAAAACAAGACCAGGAGGGGACTGTGTCTCAGATCATGAACTCCTTATTGCCAAATTCAGACTTAAATTGAAGAAAGTAGGGAAAACCACTAGACCATTCAGGTATGACCTAAATCAAATCCCTTATGATTATACAGTGAAAGTGAGAAATAGATTTAAGGGACTAGATCTGATAGACAGAGTGCCTGATGAACTATGGACAGAGGTTCATGACACTGTAGAGGAGACAGGGGTCAAGACCATCCTCAAGAAAAAGAAATGCAAAAAAGCAAAATAGCTCTCTGAGGACACCTTTAAAATAGCTGTGAAAAAAAGAGACGCAAAAAGCAAAGGAGAAAAGGAAAGATATACCCATTTGAATGCAGAGGTCCAAAGAATAGAAAGGAGAGATAAAGCCTTCCTCAGAGATCAATGCAAAGAAATAGAGGAAACAATAGAACGGGAATGACTAGAGATCTCTTCAAGAAAATCAGAGATACAAAGAGGACATTTCATGCAAAGATGGGCTCAATAAACGACAGAAATTGAATGGACCTAACAGAAGCAGAAGATGTTAAGAAGAGGTGGCAAGAATACACGGAAGAACTATATGAAAAAGATCTTCATGATCCAGATAATCATGATGGTGTGATCATTCACCTAAAACCAGACATCCTGGAATGTGAAGTCAAGTGGGCCTTGAGAACCATCACTACAAACAAAGCTAGTGGAGGTGATGGAATTCCCCTTGAGCTATATCAAATCCTGAAAGATGATGCTCTGAAAGTGCTTCACTCAATATGCCAGCAAATCTGGAAAACTCAGCAGTGGGCACAGGACAGGACGAGGTCAGTTTTCATTCTGATCCTAAAGAAAGGCAATGCCAAAGAATGCTGAAACTACTGCACAATTGCACAAAGTGCACAATTGCACACTAATAAAGTAATGCTCAAAATTCTTCAAGCCAGGCTTCACCAATACGTAAGCCATGAACTTCCAGATGTTCAAGCTGGCTTTACAAAAGACAGAGGAACCAGAGATCAAATTGCTAACATCTGCTGGATCATCGAGAAAGCAAGAGAGTTCCAGATAAACATCTATTTCTGCTTTATTGACTATGCCAAAGCCTTTGACTGTGTGGATCACAATAAACTGTGGAAAATTCTAAAAGAGATGGGAATACCAGACCACCTGACCTGTCTCTTGAGGAACCTGTATGCAGGTCAGGAAGCAACAGTTAGAACTGGACATGGAACAACACACTGGTTCCAAATAGGAAAAGGAGTACGTCAAGGCTGTATATTGTCACCGTGCTTATTTAACTTCTATGCAGAGTACATCATGGGAAACACTGGGCTGGAAGAAGCACAAGCTGGAATCCAGATTGCCGGGAGAAATATCAATAACCTCAGATATGCAGATGACACCACCCTATTAGTTAGAAAGTGAATAAGAATGAAAAAGCCTCTTGAAAAAGTGAAAGAGGAGAGTTAAGCAGTTGGTTTAAAGCTCAAAATTCAGAAAACTAAGATCATGGCATCTGGTCCCATCACTTCATGGCAAATAGATGTGGAAACAGTGGCTGAGTTTATTTTTGGGGGCTCCAAAATCACTGCAGATGGTGATTGCAGCCATGAAATTAAAAGACGCTTACTCCTTGGAAGGAAAGTTATGACCAAGCTAGACAGGATAAAAGCAAAGACATTACTTTGTCAACAAAGGTCCATCTAGTCAAGGCTTTGGTTTTTCCAGTAGATCATGTATGGATGTAAGAGTTGGACTATAAAAAAAGCTGAGCGGTGAAGAACTGATGCTTTTGAACTGTGGTATTGGAGAAGACTCTTGAGAGTCCCTTGGACTGTAAGGAGATCCAACCAGTCCATCCTAAAGGAGATCAGTCCTGGGTGTTCATTGGAAGGACTGATGTTGAAGCTGAAATTCCAATATTTTGGCCACCTGGTGAGAAGTTCCAATTCATTGGAAAAGACCCTGATGCTGGGAAAGATTGAGGGCAGGAGGAGAAGGGGACAAAACAGGATGAGATGTTTAGATGACATCACTGACTCAACGGACATGAGTTTGGGTAAACTCCAGGAGTTGGTGATGAACAAGGAGGTCTGGCGTGCTGCGATTCATGGGGTCCCAAAGAGTCAGACACGACTGAGCGGCTGAACTGAACTGAAGAAATTTCTTCAGGAAAATTAGAGATACCAATGGAAAATTTCATGCAAACATGAGCACAATAAAGGACAGAAATTGTATGGACCTAACAGAAACAGAAGATATTAAGAAGAGGTGGTAAGAATACACAGAAGAAATATACAAAAAAGATCTTTATTGACCCAGATAACCACGATGGTTTGATCATCACCTAGAGCCAGACACCCTGGAATGTGAAGTCAAGAGGGCCTTAGAAAGCATCCCTATGAACAAAGCTAATCCAGGTGATGGAATCCAGTTGAGCTATTTCAAATCCTAAAAGATGATGCTGTGAAAGTGCTGCACTCAATATGCCAGCAAATCTGGAAAACTCGGCAGTGGCCACAGGACTGGAAAAGGTCAGTTTTCATTCCAGTTCTAAAGAAAGGCAGTGCCAAAGAATGCCCAAACTACCGCACAATTGCATTCATGCCACATGCTAGCAAAGTAATGCTCAAAATTCTCCAAGGCAGGCTTCAAGAGTACATGAAGCATGAACTTCCAGATGTTCAAGCTGGTTTTAGAAAAGGTAGAGGAACCAGAAGTCAAATTGCCAATATGTGTTAGATAATGGAAAAAGGCAAGAGAGTTCTAGTAAAACATCTACTTTTGCTTTGTTGACTATGCCAAAGCATTTGACTGTGTGGATCACAATAAATTATGGAAAATTCTTAAAGAGATGGGAATACCAGACCACCTCACGGGCCTCCTGAGAAAGCTGTGTGCAGTTCAAGAAGCAACAGTTAGAACTGGATATGGAACAACTGCCTGGTTCCAAATAGGGAAAGGAGTACACGAAGGCTGTGTATTGCAATCCTGCTTATTTAACTTAAGTGCAGAGTACATCACGTGAAATGCTGGGCTGGATAAAGCACAAGCTGGAATCAAGATTGCCAGGAGAAATATCAATAACCTCAGATATGTAGATGACACCAGCCTTATGGCAGAAAGTGAAGAACTAAAGAGCCTCATGAGGAAAGTGAAAGAGGAGAGTGGAAAAGTTGGCTTAAAGCTCAGCATTCAGAAAACTAAGACATTGGCATCTGGTCTCATCATTTCATGGGAAATAGATGTGGAAACAGTGGAAATAGTGACAGACTTTATTTTTAGGGGCTCCAAAATCACTGCAGATGGTCACTTCAACCATGAAATTAAAAGACGCTTGTTCCTTGGAAGAAAACTTATGACCAACTTAGACAGCATATTAAAAAGCAGAGACATTACTTTGCCAACAAAGATTCATCTAGTCAAGGCTTTGGTTTTTCCAGTAATCATGTATGGATGTGAGAGATGGACTATAAAGAAAGCTGAGCACTGGAGAATTGATAATTTTGAACCGTGGTGTTGGAGAAGACTCTTGAGAGTCCCTTTGACTCCAGGGAGATCAAACTAGTCCATCCTAAAGAAGATCAGTCCTGAATATTCATTAGAAGGACTGACATTGAAGGTGAAACTCCAATACTTTGGCCACCTGATGAGAAGAACCAACTCATTGGAAAAGACCTTGATGCTGGGAAATATTGTAGGCAGGAGGAGAAGGGGATGACAGAGGATGAGATTGTTGGATGGCATCACTGACTCGATGGGCATGAGTTTGAGCAGCCTCCGGGAGTTGGTGATGGACAGAAAAGCCCGGTGTACTGCAATCCATGGGGTCTCAAAGAGTCGAACGCAACTGAGCAACTGAACTGAACGGAACCGAGTTTCTGAAACCCATGCTAGACCACAGATTCTGAAGGACATGGCTCTCACTTAACCCACTTGTAGACCATGTGAGTAGATCTAGTCTCTATTTGTGTGGTGTGCTAAGTCTCTTCAATTGTGTCCGATTTTTTGTGACCCCATGGACTGTAGCCCTTCCAGGCTCCTTTGTCCTCGAGATTCTCCAAGTGAAAGTACTGGAGTGAGTCGCCATGCTCTACTCCAGTGGATCTTCCATACTTGGGTATCAAACTCACAACTCTTATGTTTCCAGCATTGGACAGGTGGGTTCTTTATCACTATTGGCATCCAGGAATGTCTGTCTCTATCCACCAGACTCTAATGTCAAAACAAGGCTAACACACAGATTTGTTACTAGGCTATGGGTATTAGGTTACAGGCTCAACTTCTGTACTCAAAATCTAAATACCCTTGTCTTAAAAACATTTTCATTTCTTTTCATGTAATAATAGTAGAGATTGCTCCACAATGATGGGGGCCCAGTTTTTTCTGGTTGCTTTGTCTTCATGAATATGTGATACTCACCTCTGGGCTTACATGGCTGCTCCAGCTCCTGCCATTACATCTGCATCCCAGCTAGTGGGAGAAAGAAGGGGACTCAGGATATGTCCCTTTCCTTTAAGGGCATAACAAGAAGTTATCAAATTACTTTCACTCATTTCTCACTGGCTGCAATGAAGTTAGAGAGGCATTTTTAACAGAAAGATAGGGTAGGAAATGAACTATCTGCTGGGTGGCCCTAGACTAGGTATTTAGTTACAGTTTAGTTACTAAATGATAAGGAGACAATTAGGAGTTCTTGTTATATTCTCCTCTTTCAGTGAAGAGAAAGTTACTTACAGTATGAAAACATAAAATGCCCAAATTTCAAAGTCTTAATAACTAAGATTTATTTCTCACTCACATCTGAGTTTAGTAGACAGGGGGCTCTGTTCAACACTTACTTTCAGGGAGGTAAGTAGATGGAGCTTCCCTCAGGATGCAGGGGAAGGGAGTGTGAGGCCAATTAGACTCTGGTTCTTAAAGGTTTCCATTTTGAAATGATATGTCACCACTACTCAAACTCCGCTGGCCAATGTAACTTCCATGGTCATGGCAAACCTGGGGCTGGTGGGTACACAGAGGGCAGGAGAATGTGATCCGACTGCAGAACGTTCATGGTGAGTAACAAGGGCTACCACCCTTCATTCATGTCCCTGTGCTGTGTTCTTTGGTTCTGCACACCCTGCTCCTTCATCACTTTTGGCAGGTAATAGGATTCAGACAAGATTAAAAGAGAGGACATATGCTAGGCCATACAAATGTGGGGAAAACAAGAAAGGAAAGAAGAAAAGAAAGAATAAAAATTCAAAGTCTGTAAGAATAATTTTTTAACAATAATTTTGCATTTATACTATTTAGGTATATGTGCACTTTATGAACCAATCCTTAAAATAAAAAATAAGACAAATTTAAAATACAAATGTAATCACTAAACCCAACAAAATAATAAGGGTAAACATATTAGTATCAAGATTAAGTTGTATGCACATTGCGAAAAACTAAAACAACCATGCCTTTAACAAGATAAACTTGATTTTTTTCTCCCACTGGAATAAATCGGGAGGTGGGCCAGTCAGACCTTGAGTGGTATCCAACTTCAAGGTTACCTATTGGTCCAAATCAGATGCAAGAGTTCCAGCCATCATATTTGAAAACAAGACAGCACTGAAGAAGAAGGTAGGGAAGGAAAGAGACTCATCTCCCAGATGAATCAGCTCCTTGAAAAAGCAGCCTTCCAAGAAATGGCTCTTACATGACTGCTATATCAAAAAGTCACCAGTCATGACTAAGAGCACTGGCAGGTAGGAAATGCAGTCTTTTAGCTATTGGGCATGTTGCCTAATAACAAAATGTATTTGGTGTTGAAAGAAAAGCAGAAAGTAGAGTATTTTTTAGGCAGTTTCCGGCTCCTGCCTAAAAGAACAAAACCTTTTTGGATGGATCAGCCTGAACTGCTGGGCACAATTTAGGAGCCAAGAGGAAGGAGCAGCAGTAAAAAACTGCTTGATGATCCAAGCTGCATTCCAGGAAACAACAACAACAAAAATACAAAATTATCACTAGAGCTCTTCTAAGGATTGAATTGGGGTTTTACCTATCACATGACACAATTTGTTTTGAAAACTGCTTTTCCAACTCAGGTTGCAAATATCTCTTGGTCCTTCAGCTTCTCAAATATCTTGCCTTAGTTACCTCACATTCTGACCCCTGTCTCACCTTCCTTACTCTTGTTCACATCACTTCTCCATCCAGTCCACCAGCATAACAAGATCCAGTACTGAGCAGCTAAACAACACTTTTTGAAGCAGGTAAAACAAGATGATTATTACTATTTTAATATTTTTTGTTCCTGATTAAGGTCATCTGAAGGACTGAGATGTATTGGAGTAGGGAGAGCTCATATTTCCTCTAATATCCCAGCCAGGAATGTGACTTCCTTGGACCTGGAGATGGTGTGTTCACTTTTGTATCCACACATCTTAGCAGAACAGTAAGTCCCCTATATATGAACAAGTTCTATTTCAAAGGGTGTTCAAAACTGGACTTTCAGACATTGTAGGTTTGAAATAAAGATACTGTACTACTCTACTCCATATAGTTCTATACAATAAAGTATGTAAAAGCACAATCACTTGTCAGGATGTAACCAAAATGATGTGTGTCAGACCTGTGAACTAACTGATGTGTTTGGACATGCAAATGCACTTTTACATCTTTGAAAGTTCTCAACTTGAAGGTGTGTAAGTAACAGACTTGCTACACAGGCTTTCAGTGAATGTATGTCATGAAGGAACAAGAGAAGTGAGTAAGGAGCTGCCTGCTCTTTCACTTTTTGCATGTATTATGGCCACTCTGAAAAGAAATGCCACTGGGTGTGATGGAGGCCTGGTGTATAGGAACATAGCTGCAAGTGACAGAGGACCAGGATCCCAGGAGGTGGAACAAGAGCCAGGGTTGGCAGAAAAGAGTCAAAAGTACAAAATAGGAAGAAACAAGGTTCACCGGTTTATTGGAAATTCAGCAAACACCATACAGATTTGTTTGTAGTGACTTAGCTGTGGCTTAGAAGACCCTGTGGCTTAAGATGGGGCAGACAGGAAAGGAGAAGGTAGACTGAAACATGAAAATCAAACAAATAATGCCAGTCAGATATGTCTTGTACTGAAGATGTGTAAGTCCTGCCAATTTATCTGCTCCCTCCTGGGCAGAATTAAAGTAGTAAAAGAGGGAAGGTCCTCACTATGCTATCACCTTATTCTTCTTCTGTCAGTGAACATTGATTTCTAATTTAAGTTCTTTATAAACAGAGAATATACTTTGTATGATTGAATTCTTCTAACTTACTGTTCCATATAAATTTTTTGGGCTGTTATGTGCCCAGGCACATGGGCCCCTGAGCCTGGCAGGTTCTGTTTCGCTGTAGAGTGCAGTGTATGGGGATCTGCTGTCATCTGGGGCCTGGGTTATGTCTTCAATCTGCGTTCACATGTGTGGGGTTAAGATTAATTGGATTTAATTCTATCATCTTGCTGTTTGTTTTGAATCTGTCCCATGTTCTTTCTTCCCATTTTTCATTTTCCCTGACTTCTTTGCTTTGAGTAGTTTTTATGATTCCCTTTTATATCCCTTGCCAGTTTATTAGGTGTAACTCTTTTTTATGAAGTGGCTGTATTAAGATTCATGGTATGCATCTTTACCTTGCCAGTCGATCATCAAGTGATCTATTGCCTTACATGTAGAATAAGAACCTAATCATGCTATACTCTCATTCCTCCCTCCTGGCCTTTTTGCTGTTGTTGTCACACATTTCACTTCTACATCCGTTATAAATCACATGATATATTGTTACAACTTTTGCTTTAAACAGTCAGTTATTCTCTTTTTTTTTTAAATTTAAATAAATAAAGCAGTTTATTGGGAAGGCAGAAAAAAAAAAATCTGTTGGTTCTCTAATTCTAAATCTATCTGAAACATTTTGTTCCATATATGTTTATATTTGTTTACATAATGGTGATTTTAAGCTCTTTATGAAGTGAAGTGAAAGTCAATGAGTCGTGTCCAACTCTTTGCGACCCCATTAACTGGTCCATGGAATTCTCCAGGCCAGAACACTGGAGTGGGCAGCCCTTCCCCCCTCCAGTGGATCTTCCCAACCTAGGGATTGAACCCAGGTCTCCCACATTGCAGGCGGATTCTTTACAAGCTGAGCCACAATGGAAGCCCATGAATCCTGGAGTGGGTAGCCTATCCCTTCTCCAGCGGATCTGTACCTGGGATTGGATTCTTTACCAACTGAGCTACCAGGGAGGCCCAAGCTCCGTATAATTTTATTTATTTTTATTTTTGGCTATGCTGGGTCTTTGCTGCTGTGCGGACTTTTCTCTAGTGGTGATGTGTGGGCTTCTTGTTGTGGTGACTTCTCCTGTTGCAGACCACAGGCTCTAGAGTGTGTGGACTTCAGTAGTTGTGGCACGTGGGCTCAGTAGTTGTGGCTCCCTTGCTCTAGAGCACAGGCTCAATAGTTGTGGCACACTGGCTTACTTGCTTTGCAGCATGTGCGATCTTCTTGGACCAGGGATTGAACTCCTGTCTCCTTCATTGCCAGGCAGATTGTTTACCACTGAGCCACCAGAGAAGTCCCAATAAGCTCTTAAAATAAGACTTTTAAAGGGTCCTAGTTTCCAGTCATGTATGTCAAAGCTGTTTCAATATAGTAAGAAGACGAAGGGCAACAATGAAAAAAGGGCTGAGGATGCTTGTGTAGGATTCCTAAGTAAAAAAGGGCAAAAAAAGATGAAAAATGCTCCACCTCACTAATGAGTTAAAAAAAACAAAACAAAAAAAACCAAGCACACATTTAAACAAAAGCATAATTTTTAAGGCTTCCCAGGAGGCTCAGTGGTAAAGAAACTGTCTGCCAGTGCAGAAGCCACAGGAGCCATGGGTTTGATACCTGGGTGGGAAAAATCTGGAGAAGGAAATGACAACCCACTCCAGTATTCCTGCCTGGAGAATCGCATGGACAGAGGAGCCTGGTGGGTTACAGTCCATGGGGTTGCAGAGACTTGGACACAACCGAGCACACACACGTGTGCATGCATCATTTAAAAAAATTTTGTGTGCATATTTTAATTTTATTTTTCCCCAACAGGTTTTATTTTATTTTTTAATATAAATTTATTACTTTTAATTGAAGGCTAATTACTTTAAAATGTTGTATTGGTTTTGCCATACATCAACATGAATCTGCCACGGGTGTACACATGTGCCCCATCCTGAAACCACCTCCCACCTCCCTCCCCATACCATCCCTCTGGGTCATCCCAGTGCACCAATCCCGAGCATCCTGTATCATGCATCGAACCTGGACTGGCGATTCGTTTCACATATGATATTATACATGTTTCAATGCCTTTCTCCCAAATCATCCCACCCTCGTCCTCTCCCACAGAGTCCAAAAGAGTGTTCTATACATCTGTGTCTCTTTTGCCGTCTTGTATACAAGGTTATCATTACCATCTTTCTAAATTCAATGTATATGTGTTAGTATGCTGTATTGGTATTTTTCTTTCTGGCTTACTGCACTCTGTATAATAGGCTGCAGTTTCATCCACCTCATTAGGACTGTTTCAAATGTATTCTTTTTAATGGCAAAATAATACTCCATTGTGTATATGTACCATTAAAAAGCCTCTTGATGAAAGTGAAAGTGGAGAGCAAAAAAGTTGGCTTAAAGCTCAACATTCAGAAAACGAAGATCATGGCATCTGGTCCCATCACTTCATGGGAAATAGATGGGGAAACAGTGGAAGCAGTGTCAGACTTTATTTTTGGGGGCTCCAAAATCACTGTAGATGGTGACTGCAGCCATGAAATTAAAAGACGCTTACTCCTTGGAAGGAAAGTTATGACCAACCTAGATAGCATATTGAAAAGCAGAGACATTACTTTGCCAACAAAGGTTCGTCTAGTCAAGGCTATGGTTTTTCCTGTGGTCATGTATGGATGTGAGTTGGACTGTGAAGAAGGCTGAGCGCCGAAGAATTGATGCTTTTGAACTGTGGTGTTGGAGAAGACTCTTGAGAGTCCCTTGGACCGCAAGGAGATTCAACCAGTCCATTCTGAAGGAGATCAGCCCTGGGATTTCTTTGGAAGGAATGATGCTAAAGCTGAAACTCCAGTACTTTGGCCACCTCATGCGAAGAGTTGAGTCATTGGAAAAGACTCTGATGCTGGGAGGGATTGGGGGCAAGAGGAGAAGGGGACGACAGAGGATGAGATGGCTGGATGGCATCACTGACTCGATGGATGTGAGTCTGGGTGAACTCTGGGAGTTGGTGATGGACTGGGAGGCCTGGCATGCTGTGATTCGTGGGGTCGCGAAGAGTCGCACACAACTGAGCGACTGATCTGATCTGATCTGATATGTACCACAGCTTTCTTATCCATTCGTCTACTGATGGACATCTAGGTTGCTTCCATGTCCTGGCTATTATAAACAGTGCTGCGATGAACACTGGGGTACATGTGTCTCTTTGAATTCTGGTTTCCTAAGAGTGTATGCCCAGCAGTGGAATTGCTGGGTCATATGGCAGGTCTATTTCCAGTTTTTTAAGGAATCTCCACACTGTTCTCCATAGTGGCTGTACTAGTTTGCATTCCCACCAACAGTGTAAGAGGGTTCCCTTTTCTCTGGACAGTCTCCAGCATTTATTGCTTGTAGACTTTTGGGTAGCAGCCATTCTTACTGGTGTGAAATGGTACCTCACTGTGGTTTTGAGTTGCAAAAGGAACAGAAATGAAGTCCCTGTGGGGCTACAGTTACATATAGTTTAGTATTCTTAAAATTATTTCAAAGATCTTTTGGCACACAATTAATTTTTCACCCAGTCAATTTTTCTTTTAATTTAGGGTTAATTTTGCATAGTTTCTTTTTTTTTTATTTTTTTTCAATTTTAATTAAAAAAAATTATACATGTGTTCCCCATCCTGAACCCTCCTCCCTCCTCCCTCCCCATACCATCCCTCTGGGTCGTCCCAGTGCACCAGCCCCAAGCATCCAGCATCGTGCATTGAACCTGGACTGGCATCTCGTTTCATACATGACATTTCACATGTTTCAATGCCATTCTCCCAAATCTTCCCACCCTCTCCCTCTCCCACAGAGTCCATAAGCCTGTTCTATACATCAGTGTCTCTTTTGCTGTCTCGTATACAGGGTTATCGTTACCATCTTTCTAAATTCCATAGTTTCTGCTGCTACTTCTTCAAGTACACTGATTTTTTTCTTCTGTAGTGTCTAATCTGATGTTCTTTCCATCCAGTACACTCTTTATTTTCTATTTATTTAAAAAATAATTTTATTTATTTATTTTTTTGCTTCTCGAGTTGCAATGAGCCAGGGCTACTCTTCATTGCAGTGTGCAGGCTCCTTATTGCTTTGGTTTCTCCTGTCCCAAAGCATGGGCTCTGGGACTCAGTAGTTGTAGTTTCCAGACTCCAGAGCAGAGGCTCAATAGCTGTGGTACAAGGGTTTAAATGCTCCACTGCCAGTGGGATCTTTGAGGATCAGGGATGGAACCCACATATCCAACATTGGCAGGCAGATTTTTACTACTGAGTCGCCTGGGAAGTTCCTTGTATACTTTTATATACTTTATTAGTTAATTAGTTGTAACTTTTTTTTTTGATGGTAGTTTTAACATTCATGCTATTCATCTGATGGCTCAGTTCAGTTCAGTTCAGTCTCTCAGTTGTGTCTGACTCTTTGAGACCCCATGGACTGCAGCATGCCAGGCTTCCCTGTCCATCACCAACTCCCGGAGCCTACTCAAACTCATGTCCATCACGTTGGTGATGCCACCAACCATCTCATCCTCTGTCATCCCCTTCTCCTCCTGCCTTCAATATTTCCCAGCATCAGGGTCTTTTAGAATGAGTTGGTTATTTGCATCAGGTGGCCAAAGTGTTGGAGTTTCAGTTTCAATTTCAGTGCTTCCAATGAATATTCAGGACTGATTTCCTTTAGGATGGACTGGTTGGACCTCCTTGCAGGCCAAAGGACTCTCCAGAATCTTCTCCAAGACCGCAGTTCAAAAGCATCAATTCTTCAGTACTCAGCTTTCTTTATAATCCAACTCACATCCATACATGACTACTGGAAAAACCATAGCCTTGACTAGATGGACCTTTGTGGATAAAGTAATGTCTCTGCTTTTTAATATGCTGTCTAGGTTGGTCATAAGTTTTCTTCCAAGGAACAAGCATCTTTTAATTTCATGGCTGCAGTCACCATCTGCAGTGATTTTGGAGTCCCCCAAAATAAAGTCTGTCACCGTTTCAACTGTTTCCTCATCTATTTGCCATGAAGTGATGGGACCAGATGCCATAATCTCAGTTTTCTGAATGTTGAGCTTTAAGACAACTTTTTCATTTTCATCAAGAGGCTCTTTAGTTCTACTTCCTTTTCTGCCATAAGGGTGGTGTCATCTGCATATCTACAGTTATTGCTATTTCTCTCAGCAATCTTGATTCCAGCTTGTGCTTCTTCCTGCCCAATGTTTCTCATGATGTCCTCTGCATATAAGTTAAATAAGCAGGTGACAATATACAGCCTTGATGTACTCCTTTCCCTATTTGGAACCAGCCTGTTTTTCCATGACCAGTTCTAACTGTCGCTTCCTGACCTACATACACATTTCTCATGAGATAGGTCAGGTGATCTGCTATTCCCATCTTTTCAAGAATTTTCCAGTTTGTGGTGATCCACACAGTCAAAGGCTTTGGCATAGTCAATAAAGCAGAAATAGATATTTTTTCTGGAACTCTCTTGCTTTTTTGATAATCCAATGGATGTTGGCAATTTGATCTCTCATTCCTCTGCCTTTTCTATACCCAGCTTGAACATCTGTAAGTTCACAGTTCATGTACTATTGAAGCCTGGCTTGGAGAATTTTGAACATTACTCTACTAGTGTGTGAGATGAGAGCAACTGTGTGGTAGTTTGAACATTCGTTGGCATTGTTGTTTTTGGGGATTGGAATGAAACCTGACATTTTCCAGTCCTGTGGCCACTGCTGAGTTTTCCAGATTTGCTGGCATATTGAGTGAAGCATTTTCACAGCATCATCTTTTAGGATTTGGAATAGCTCAACTGGAATTTCATCACCTCCACTAGTTTACTTGGTAGTGATGCTGCCTAAGGCCCACTTGACTTCGCATTCCAGGATGTCTGGCTGTAGGTGATGGCTCAGGATCTAGGTGATGGCTCAGATGGTACAAAATCTGCCTGCAATTCTGGAGACCTGGATTTGATCCCTGGGTTGGGAAGATCCCCTGGAGAAGGAAATGGCAACCCACTGCAGTATTCTTGCCTGGGAAATCCCATGGACAGACGAGCCTGGTGGGCTACAGTCCATGGGATCACAAAGAGTCAGACATGCCTGAGTAATAGACACTTTCACATTCCATTCATCTTTACTTTGCCACAGTCTATCATCAAGTGATCTTCTATTGCTTTACATGTAGAATAAGAAAAATCTCTCTTAAAAAATGATTTATTTAATTTATTTATTCATTTATTTGCCTGTGTTGGGTCTTAGCTATGGCATGCAGGATCTTCCTTGTAACGCAGGGACTCTCTACTTGAGGAGGGCAAGCTCAGTAGTTGCAGCACGTAGAGTCTCTATTTGAGGCATGCAGGCTTACTTGCTCAGTGGCATGTGGGATGTAAGTTCTCTGACAAAGGATTGAACCAGTGTTCCCTGCATTGCAAAGCAGATTCTCAACCACTATACTGCTGGGGAAATCCCTATATATACTTTAAATATATAGTACACATTTATCATTTCAGGTGCTCTACATTCCTCCATAGATCCAGATTTCCACTTCCTTTTAAATTCCTTCTGACGTGAGGCCTTCCTATTACATTGGTCTGTTGGTGATGAATTCTTATAGCTTTTGGGTCTAAGAAAGACTTTATTTTATCTTGTTTTTGAAATGTATTTTTCTTGGGTATAGAATTCTGAATCAATTATATATCTTTCTGCATTTTAAAATGTGGTACCGGTGTCTTCTGTCTAAATAGTTTCATATGCCTAATCTGCTGTCATTCTTATTTTTTGTTATGTATCTGTTTTTCCTTCTGGCTACATTTCTTTCATTGCCTATTTTAAATGAATGAACTATGATGTGCCTTGGTATACTTCTCATATTTCCTGTACTCGAGTTAACTGAGTTTCTGTGTTTATGGGTTTAAAGCTTTCATCATATGTGGAAAATTTTCGGCTAATAGTTTTGTAGTTCTTTTCTTTATTCTCTTGTCTTTCACTTCCTGTGGGATTCCAGTTGCATGTATTTTAGGATTCTTAAAGTTGTTTCAAAGCTCTCTGACACACAATTAATTTTTCCCCACTATCTTTTTAAAAACTTTATGGTTTATTTTGCATGGTTTTTGTTGCTATTGCTTCAAGTTCACTGTACTGTCAACAGTCAGTTGAAAACTGGAGAGGTATCTCCTACAGACTCATACCATTCTCTATGTGTATCTCTAATTTTCTGCTCCTTCAGGGCTACATCCCCTTACCCTGCCCAGCTGCTATTGCTGACAGAGCCAGGCTCCCAGGACCCAACTGCCCCTCAAGCTCCACAGTCTGCCCATCTGCAGGATGGGCAAGTCCTGCAGACTGGGACCCAGGCAGACTGCCACTGCTCTTAGGTCCCCAAGACAGGAAATGGGGAGATGTTCACCACTTATCTTGTGGCCAGACTCAGGGCCAGGGGTGACCTTGGTGAGGGCTCTGGAGCCCTGTAGGATGCCCCCAAGCTGGTTCCCTGTGTATGCCAGCTAACCTATTGGCCCAAGGCCAGGTAGGCTGGAGGGCCCCAGGTAAAAAAATGGGATCCAACTCTTATCTCACTTTAGCCTGAGAACCAACTCTCCACCTACTGTAGGCTGAATGGGCCTCTAAGTGATGCTCATAGACAGCTGGTTGCTTGGGCAGGGGCCACTTGCAGCACCAACCAATGGCAGAGCAAGATCACTAATGATCTTGGGGTAACAGTTGCCTGGTAACACGGTAAGGGCCAATGGTGCAAAGCAATGACAACCCGCTAAGGTCTGTGAAAGAGTGAACTCTGTTACAGAATTAATCCCATTTTATCAATAAGAAACAAATTAAGAGGATGAATAATTTGTCCAAGGTCCTGTAGCTAGTAAAAGGTCAACCTGGGATTTCAATCCAGAATATGGGTTCTCAAGCCTTGAAAGCGATTCACTGTCTTTCATGCCATGTTAACTATTTAGCACTGGGGTGTGGTGAAATCTCTTACTGCAATCCCACCCCAGAAACTTCTTAGAAAGAAAGAAATATAAAAAAGTCTTCTTCTGGAGGCGGTCCTAAGATGGCAGAGGAATAGGACGGGGAGACCACTTTCTGCTCCACAAATTCATCAAAACAACATTTGAACACTGAGTAAATTCCACAAAATAACTTCTGAATGCTGGCAGAGGACATCAGGCACCCAGAAAAGCAGTCCATTGTCTTCAAAAGGAGGTTGGAAAAAATATAAAAGACACAAGAGGTAGGGATGGAGCTCTGTCCCAGGAAGGGAGTTTTAAAAAAGAAGTCTCCAAACACCAGGAAACATTCTCACTGCCGAGTCTGTAGCGAGCCTTGGAACCACAGAGGGCAACATAACCAGGTGGAAAAACAAATAAATAATTAAAATCCACAGATTACGTGCCCAATGGTAACTCCCCCAGTGGAGAACCAGTGCAGTCGCCTGCATCCACCACTAGCAAGCGGGGGCTGGGCAGGGAGGCACCAGCTGCATTGCTTAGAGTAAGGACTGGGTCTCTGTGCCCTGAGGGCAATCTGAAGGAACTAACTTGGGCTAGCAAACCATACTGTGGGATAGCTACCACGTGAAAAGCCGTAACCTAGGACGCCGCCAGGCTCGCTCAAAGAACAAAAGACTGACTAGAGCTACATGAAAAGCCCTAACCTAAGGCCCTGTCAGGCTCACTTACAGAACAAAGGGCTGAGCAGAGCTAGCAGGCTGCAGACCATCCCCCTCCGGTGACAGGCAGCCAGAGCCGGTAGGGGGCATTCGCGGCCCCAGAGAGGCATTATCTACCAAACTGCAAGCAGGCTTCATTGCTAAGACTTCTTGGGATTCTGGATGGTCAACATCCACCTGAGAAGGTGCACTGGTTGTACACCCGGAAAACCGAGTGGCAGGGACGGGGGAGGCAATAAATTGCAGCGACCCCGCTCGCCAAACATCTGGTCACCTGAGCTGCTCCGACTTGGGAAGGGCACAAGTGAGCCTAAAAAAGTGTCCACCACTACTCCCTTGTGTCAGGGCGGAAATCAGACACTGAAGAGACCAGCAAATGGAAGAAGCTGTAACAGAGGGAACCGCCTTGGAAGTGACAGGTGCAATAGATTAAAACCCTGTAGTTAGTACTGACTACATGGGAAGGGGCCTATAGATCTTGAGAAATATAAGCCAGACCAAGGAACTATCCGAAAAAGAACTCACCCCACACTGCCCACAAAAACACCAGAGAAATACCTAGATATATTTTTACTATTTTGACTATCATTCTTTTTTTTAAAATTTTTAAAATTTGTAAGCCCTCTATTACTCCTTTAATTTTCATTTTTATGACCTACCATTACTTTGCCTCCCACCAAAAAAAAAAAAAAAAAAAGGAGAGACCCTATTTTTTAAAGGAAACTTCATATATATTTTATAATTTTTGTGACTTTTAAAAAAAATATCGTAGTTTTGAAAATCCAACCTCTATTCTAGATTTTTAATCTTTGACTTTTGGAATTTGTTATCAATTTTGTACCCTTAAGAACCCAATCTTCAGTACCCATTTTTACTTGGGAGTGAGATTACTGGCTTGATGGCTCTCTCCCCCTTTGGACTCTCCTTTTTCTCCACCAGGTCGCCTCTATCTCCTCCCTCTTCCTTCTCTTCTCTACCCAACTCTATGAATTTCTTTGTGAGTTCTGGACTGTGGAGAACACTTAGGGAACTGATTACTGGCTGGATCTGTCTCTCTCCTTTTGATTCCCCCCTTTATCCACCAGACCACCTTTGTCTCCTTCCTCCCTCTTCTCCTCTCTGTATAACTTCGTGAACATCTCTGAGCAGTCCAGACTGTGGATCGCACATAAGGAAGTGATTACTGGCTAGCTTGTTCTCTCCTCTTTTGATTCCACCTCATCTCATTCAGGTCACCTCTATCTCCCTCCTCCCTCTTCTCTTCTCCATGTAACTCTGTGAACCTCTCTGGGTGTCCCTCAAAACTTTTCATCTTTAACCTAGATGTTTTATCAATGGTGCTGTATAGATGGTGAAGTCTTGAGGCTACTGTAAAAATAAGACTGAAAATCAGAAGCAGGAGGCTTAAGTCCAAATACTGAGAACACCAGAGAACTCCTGACTCCAGGAAACATTAATTGACAGGAACTCATCAAATGCCTCCATATCTACACTGAAACCAAGCACCACCCAAGGGCCAAAAAGTTCCAGAGCAAAACCTTGCAAATTCTCCAGAAACACAGGAGCACATCCCTGAGCTTCAATATACAGGCTGCCCCAAATCAATCCAAACCCATTGACATCTCATAACTCATTACTGGACACTTCATTGCACTTCAGAGAGAAGAAATCCAGATCCACCCACCAGAACACTGACACAAGCTTTTCTAACCAGGAAACCTTGACAAGCCACCCATACAACCCCACCCACAGTGAGGAAACTCCATAATCAAGAGAACTCCACAAACTGCCAGAATACAGAAAAGTTAAAGTTAGTTAAGTCACTCAGTCATGTCCGACTCTTTGTGACCCCATGAACTATAGCCCACCAGGCTCCTCCATCCATGGGGTCCTCCAGGCAAGAATACTGGAGTGGGTTGCCATTTCAAGGCCACCCCAAACTCAGCAATATAAACAAGATGAAGAGACAGAGGAATATCCATCAGGTAAAGGAACAGGGTAAATGCCCACCAAACCAAACAAAAGAGGAAGAGATAGGGAATCTACCTGATAAAGAATTCCAAATAATGATAGTGAAAATGATCCAAAATCTTGAAAACAAAACAGAATCACAGATAAATAGCCTGGAGACAAGGATTGAGAAGATGCAAGAAAGGTTTAACAAGGACCTAGAAGAAATAAAAAAGAGTCAATATATAATGAATAATGCAGAAAATGAGATAAAAAACACTCTGGATGGAACAAATAGTAGAATAACAGAGGCAGAAGATAAGATTAGTGAGGTAGAAGATAGAATGGTAGAAATAAATGAATCAGAGAGGAAAAAAGAAAAATGAATTAAAAGAAATGAGGACAATCTCAGAGACCTCTGGGAGAATGGTAAACGTCCCAGCATTCGAATCATAAGAGTCCCAGAAGAAGCATACAAAAAGGAAGACCATGAGAAAATACTTGAGGAGATAATAGTTGAAAACTTCCCTAAATTGGGGAAAGAAATAATCACGTAAGTCCAAGAAATCCAGAACGTCCCAAATAGGATAAACCCAAGGTGAAACACCCCAAGACACATATTAATCAAATTAACAAAGATCAAACACAAAGAACAAATATTAAAAGCAGCAAGGGAAAAACATCAAATAACACACAAAGGGATTCCCATAAGGATAACAGCTGATCTTTCAATAGAAACTCTTCAGGCCAGGAGGGAATGGCAGGACAGACTTAAAGTGATGAAAGAAAATAAACTATAGCCCAGATTACTGTACCCAGCAAGGATCTCATTCAAATATGAAGGAGAAATCAAAAGCTTTACAAACAAGCAAAAGCTGAGAGAATTCAGCACCACAAAACCAGCTCTCCAACAAATGCTAAAGGATATTCTCTAGACAGGAATCACAAAAAAGGGTGTATAAACTCAAACCCAAAACAATAAAGTAAGTGGCAACGGGATCATCCATATCAATAATTACCTTAAACATAAATGGGTTGAAAGCCCCAACCAAAAGAGAAAGACTGGATGAATGGATATGAAGACAAGACCCCTATATGTGTTGTCTACAAGAGACCCACCTCAAAACAAGGGACACATACAGACTGAAAGTGAAGGGCTGGAAAAAGATATTCCACGCAAATAGAGACCAAAAGAAAGCAGGAGTAGCAATACTCATATCAGATAAAATAGACTTTAAAACAAAGGCTGTCAAAAGAGACAAAGAAGGACACTACATAATGATCAAAGGATCAGTCCAAGAAGAAGATACAACAATTATAAATATATATGCACCCAACATAGGAGCACCTCAATATGTAAGACAAATGCTAACAAGTATGAAAGGGGAAATTAACAATAACACAATAATAGTGGGAGACTTTAATACCCCACTCACACCTATGGATAGATCAACTAAACAGAAAATTAACAAGGAAACACAAACTTTAAATGATACAATAGACCAGTTAGACCTAATTGATATCTATAGGACATTTCACACCAAAACAATGAATTTCATCTTTTCCTCAAGCTCACAAGGAACTTTCTCCAGGATATATCACATCCTGGGCCATAAATTAGCCTTGGTAAATTAAAAAAAGTGAAGTCATTCCAAACATCTTTTCTGACCACAATTCAGTAAGATTAGATCTCAATTATGGGAGGAAAACTATTAAAAATGCCAACATATGGAAGCTGAACAACACGCTACTGAATAACCAACAAATCACAGAAGAAATCAAAAAAGAAATCAAAATATGTATAGAAACGAATGAAAATTAAAACACAACAACTCAAAACCTGTGGGACACTTTAAAAGCAGTCCTAAGGGGAAAGTTCATAGCAATACAGGCATGCCTCAAGAAACAAGAAAACAGTCAAATAAATAACCTAACTCTACACCGAAAGCAACTAGAAAAGGAAGAAATGAAGAACCCCAGGATTAGTAGAAGGAAAGAAATCTAAAAATTAGAGCAGAAATAAATGCAAAAGAAACAAAAGAGACCATAGCAAAAACCAACAAAGCCAAAAGTTGGTTCTTTGAGAGGATAAATAAAATTGACAAACCATTAGCCAGACTCATCAAGAAACAAAGGGAGAAAAATCAAATCAATAAAATTAGAAATGAAAATGGAGAGATCACAACAGACAACAGAAATACAAAGGATCATAAGAGACTACTATCAGCAATTATTTGCCAATAAAATAGACAACTTGGAAGAAATGGACAAATTCTTAGAAAAGTACAACTTTCCAAAACTGAACCAGGAAGAAATAAAAAATCTTAACAGATCCATCACAAGCACGGAAATTGAAACTGTAATCAGAAATCTTCCAGCAAACAAAAGCCCAGGTCCAGATGGCTTCACAGCTGAATTCTACCAAAAATTTAGGGAAGAGCTAACACCTATCCTACTCAAACTCTTCCAGAAAATTGCAGAGGAAGGTAACCTTCCAAACTCATTCTATGAGGCCACCATCACTCTACTATCAAAACCTGACAAAGATGCCACAAAAAAAAGAAAACTACAGGCCAATATCACTGATGAACATAGATGCAAAAATCCTTAACAAAATTCTAGCAATCAGAATCCAACAACATACATCATTACCAAGTGGGCTTTATCCCAGGGATGCAAGGATTCTTCAATATCCACAAATCAATGTAATATACCACATTAACAAATTGAAAAATAAAAGCCATATGATTATCTCAATAGATGCAGAGAAAGCCTTTGACAAAATTCAACATCCATTTTTGATAAGAACTCTCCAGAAAGCAGGAATAGAAGGAACATACCTCAACATAATAAAATCTATATATGACAAACCCACAGCAAACTTTATCCTCAATGGAGAAAAATTGAAAACATTTCCCCTAAAGTCAGGAACAAGACAAGAGTGCCCACTTTCACCACTACTATTCAACATAGTTTTGGAAGTTTTGGCCACAGCAATCAGAGCAGAAAAAGAAATAAAAGGAACCCACATTGGAAAAGAAGAAGTAAAACTCTCACTGTTTGCAGATGACATGATCCTCTACATAGAAAACCCTAAAGACTCCACCAGAAAATTACTAGAGCTAATCAATGAATATAGTGAAGTTTCAGGATATAAAATCAACACACAGAAATCCCTTGCATTCCTATACACTAATAATGAGAAAATAGAAAGAGAAATTAAGGAAACAAGTCCATTCACCATTGCAACGAAAAGAATAAAATACTTAGGAATATATCTACCTAAAGAAACTAAAAACTTATATATAGAAAACTATAAAACACTGGTGAAAGAAATCAAAGAGGACACTAATAGATGGAGAAATATACCATATTCATGGATTGGAAGAATCAATATAGTGAAAATGAGTATACTACCCAAAGCAATCTATAGATTCAATGCAATCCCTATCAAGCTACCAACGCTATTTTTCACAGAGCTAAAACAAATTCAGAATTTGTATGGAAATACAAAAAACCTCGAATATCCAAAGCAATCTTGAGAAAGAAGAATGGAACTGGAGGAGTCAACCTGCCTGATTTCAGGCTCTACTACAAAGCCACAGTCATCAAGACAGTATGGTACTGGCACAAAGACAGAAATATAGATCAATGGAACAAAACAGAAAGGCGAGAGATAAATCCACACACCTATGGACAACTTATCTTTGACAAAGGAGGCAAGAATATACAATGGGAAAAAGACAATCTCTTTAACAAGTGATGCTGGGAAAATTGGTCAACCACTTGTAAAAGAATGAAAGTAGAACAGTTTCTAACACCATACATAAAAATAAACTCAAAATGGATTAAAGATTTAAATACAAGACCAGAAACTATAAAACTCCTAGAGGAGAACATAGGCAAAACACTCTCTGACATACATCACAGCAGGATCCTCTATGACCCACCTCCCAGAATATTGGAAATAAAAGCAAAAAGAAACAAATGGGACCTAATTAAACTTAAAAGCTTCTGCACAACAAAGGAAACTATAAGCAAGGTGAAAAGACAGCATTCAGAATGGGAGAAAATAATAGCAAATGAAGCAACTGACAAAGAATTAATCTTAAAAATATACAAGCAACTCCTGCAGCTCAACTCCAGAAAAGTAAATGACCCATTCAAAATATGGGCCAATGAACTAAACCGACATTTCTCCAAAGAAGACATACAGATGGCTAACAAACACATGAAAAGATGATCAACATCACTCATTATCAGAGAAATGCAAATCAAAACCACAATGAGGTACCATTTCACAGCAGTCAGAATGGCTGCTAACCAAATGTCTATAAGCAATAAATGCTGGAGACTGTCCAGAGAAAAAGGAACCCTCTTACACTGTTGGTGGGAATGCAAACTAGTACAGCCACTATGGAGAACAGTGTGGAGATTCCTTAAAAAACTGGAAATCGATCTGCCATATGACCCAGCAATTCCACTGCTGGGCATACACACCGAGGAAACCAGAATTCAAAGAGACATGTGTACCCCAATGTTCATCGCAGCACTGTTTATAATAGCCAGGACGTGGAAGCAACCTAGATGTCCATCAGTAGACGAATGGATATGAAAGCTGTGGTACATATACACAATGGAGTATTACTCCACCATTAAAAAGAATATATTTGAATCAGTTCTAATGAGGTGGAGCCTATTATACAGAGTGAAGTAAGCCAGAAAGAAAAACACCAATACAGTATACTAACACATATATATGGCATTTAGAATGATGGTAACGATAACCTTGTATGTGAGACAGCAAAAGAGACACAGTTGTATAGAACAGTCTTTTGGACTCTGTGGGAGAGGGCGAGGGTGGGATGATTTGCGAGAATGGCATTGAAACATGTATAATATCGTATGTGAAACGAATCGCCATTCCAGGTTTGATGCATGATACAGGGTGCTCGGGGTTGGTGCACTGGGGTGAGTACTTGTACAGCTTCTTAGACCGAAGAAATCTATGATACCCGAATTCAGAAACTTATTAGATGTTGAATTAAGACCTTCATTGCTGCTGACAGAAACACAACTTGGACAGCTTCTGTGACCTGGAAATTATTGGATCACAGAGCAATAAAGTCCATGGGTGGTGACAATGCCAGGAACATTGTCATTCTTGGCCTCATTCTCCTTATTTGACCTGTTCTTTTTTCACTATGTTCCACCTCTTCTTTACCTAGATAACCTCAAATTTCTATTTCAAATTCTAGAGAGAGTGGGCCTTATTGGATAATCACAGTTGCCCGAACAGAATTTATACGTTCTTGCCTCCACATTGGCTGCCAGGCAGCTTATGTATGAATGGCACTGGGTCAAGTGATCACCTTTCTCCAAGGAGTGGTCACCTGTTAGAACAAAGATGGGGTTTGTGAGGAAGGCTGTCTCAGCTATTGACCCTTCTGAAACATCAGAAACCCTTTTGAGCGATGCTGTAGCTGGTTCTCCAAACATTTCACTTTGAAAATATCATCAGAGTGACTATCACTGATAGCAGCTGCCAGAAAGGTGGATTGAAACTGTTTCTCTGGGATGGGGAGGGCCTGGGTAGATGACCTTAATGTTTTGTTATATGCCCTTTTGTACTACATAATATTTCACCTTCTATTTGTATTACTTGAGAAACCTATATGCAGGTCAGGAAGCAACAGTTAGAGCTGGACATGAAACAACAGACTGGTTCCAAATAGGAAAACCAGTACGTCAAGGCTGTATATTGTCACCCTGCTTATTTAACTTATATGCAGAGTACTTCATGAGAAATGCTGGACTGGAAGAAGCACAAGCTGGAATCAAGATTGCTGGGAGAAATCTCAATAACCTCAGATATGCAGATGACACCACCCTTACGGCAGAAAGTGAAGAGGAACTAAAAAGCCTCTTGATGAAAGTGAAAGAGGAGAGTGAAAAAGTTGGCTTAAAGCTCAACATTCAGAAAACTAAGATCATAGCATCTGGTCCCATCACTTCATGGCAAGTAGATGGGGAAACAGTGGAAACAGTGTCAAACTTTATATCTGGGGGCTCCAAAATCACTGCAGATGGTGACTGCAGCCGTGAAATTAAAAGACACTTACTCCTCGGAAGGAAAGTTATGACCAACCTAGATAGCATATTAAGAAGCAGAGATATTACTTTGCCAACAAAGGTCTGTCTAGTTAAGGCTATGGTTTTTCCAGTGGTCATGTATGGATGTAAGAGTTGGACTGTGAAGAAAGCTGAGCACTGAAGAATTGATGCTTTTGAGCTGTGGTGTTGGAGAAGACTCTTGAGAGTTGCTTGGAATGCAAGGAGATCCAACCAGTCCATCCTAAAGGAGGTCAGTCCTGGGTGTTCATCGGAAGGACTGATGCTGAAGCTGAAACTCCAATACTTTGGCCAACTTATGCAAAGAGTTGACTCATTGGAAAAAACCCTGTTGCTGGGAGGGTTTGGAGGCAGGAGGAGAAGGGGAAGACGGAGGATGAGATGGCTGGATGGCATCACAGACTCGAAGGACATGAGTTTGAGTGAACTCCAGGAGTTGGTGATGAACAGGGAGGCCTGGAGTGCTCTGATTTATGGGGTTGCAAACAGGAGGACACAACTGAGCGACTGAACTGAACTGAACTGACTGATCTGTATTACTTATGGTAACACATTAGAAAGCACTAAATATAGGTTAGCTTGAGTTGATGCTCAAGAATCCTTTCACTTACTGATACTGTGGTGGTAATTGGAATATGGGCACAATAGTTGGAGCTAGAGTGGTCACCTTGAACCATGAGGTGATCAAGAGACTAAAGACTATATCTGGCCACACAACAGAA
>NW_027219968.1:0-85550 GCF_027580195.1 Bos mutus
AAAACAATAAAATACCATTTATCATTTTAAAAAGAAAATAATCAAAAAGTTATTGGTAATTTTTCTTAATCTCTCTTTTTCAATATTGTTTGAAAAACAGGGTTTTATAATTTAATATGATAAACTGAATATCATTTAAGGAATGGCTTTGACTTACAAACCACAAAAGTATGTTTCACTCTATTTTTTTATATTAGTTCAATATTAAAAAAAAAAAAAAAAAAAGAATCATGAGCCCTTTGGCTCTAATCAATTAGACAAAAAATTTGGCTGCATTTTTTAAAAATCTACTTTTTGTATGGCTGTAAAACAAGGCAAGTTTTAGGGCAATATTTATCTTGAATATATTTGACTTGTTGAAATTAAGTCTTTTCTTAGAAATGTGCTTTCCACTGCCAAGATAAAAGCACAGAGTAGTACAAAGATTTTTATTTGATTATATTTTTCTTTCCAATGGTATTTTATTTCCAGTGAGGTATCTGGAAATTCCCCAGATTAATAAAACATCAGTATTAAAAATATAATAAATAATTATAGTGTAAAATCAAATTACATAAGAATTGAAAAAAATATCCTCTCTTCATTAAAACTTTTTAGGAATGGAAAGTTTATAAGGGATTATCTCTTGAATGCTGGAGAAAAACCATGCCCAACACTCCATTACCAAAAATAACATTACTGGGGCGGGGAGGAGCCAAGATGACGGAGGAATAGGACGGGGAGAACATTTTCTCCCCCACAAATTCATCAAAAGAGCATTTAAACGTTGAGTAAATTCCACAAAACAACTTCTGAATGCCGGCAGAGGACATCAGGCACCCAGAAAAGCAACCCAACTCTTCGAAAGGAGGTAGGAAAAAATATAAAAGACAAAAAAAGAGACAAAAGAGGGAGGGATGGAGTTCCGTCCCGGGAAGGGAGTCTTAAAAAGAGAGAAGTTTCCAAACACCAGGAAACCTTCTCACTGCCGAATCTGTGCTGAGCTTTGGAAGCACAGAGGGCAGCATAACGGGAAGAAAAAATAAATAAACAATTAAAACTTGCAGATTGCAAGCCCTACGGTAACTCCCCCAGTGGAGAAGCAGCACAGACGCCTGCACACGCCATTAGCAAGCGGGGGCTGGGCAGGGAAGCACGGCGCGGGCTGCATCACTTAGAGTAAGAATCTGGCCTGAATACCCTGAGCGCTATCTGAGCAAAATAATTTGGGCTAGCAAACCAGACTGTGGGATATCTACCAGGCGAAAAGCCAGCCCCAACCTAAGACACCGCCAGGCCCGCGCACGGAACAAAGGACTGAACAGAGATAGCTGGCGGCAGACCTTCCCCCTCCGGTGACAGGCAGCCAGAGCCGAAAGGGGGCAATCATAGCCCCAGAGAGACATTATCTATAAAACTGTAAGCAGGCTTCTTTGCTAACTAAAACTTCTTGGGGGTCTGGACGGTTAACATCTGCCTGAGAAGGTGCGCTGGTTTTACACCTAGATAACCGAGTGGTGGGGAGACGATAAGTCGCAGCATTGGCGCTCGCTAAACACCTCATCACCTGAGCTGCTCGGACCTGGGAAGAGCACAAAACGCAGGCCCAACTGAGTCTGCGACTCTGAGGACTACCCGAGTGCTTGAACCTGAGCGGCTTGGACCGGGGAGGTACATGCAGCCCAGGGCCGGCCTCGGATTGATCCCGGCGGAACAACCTAGAGCCCGAGCAGTGTGGGCAGGGAGGCTACACGCGCCGTGAGTGGGGTCAGACCCAGTGTGGCTGAGGCAATGCGAGCGCACGCCAGTGTTATTTGTTTGCAGCATCCCTCCCTCCCTCCCCACAGCACAACTGAACAAGTGAGCCTAAAAAAAAAAAAAAAAAAAAGTGTCCTCCACCATCCCCTTTGTGTCAGGGCGGAAACCAGACACTGAAGAGACCAGCAAACAGAAGAAGCTATAACAGAGGGAAACGCCCCAGAAGCTACAGGCAACAGATGAAAACCCTGTGGTTACTACGGACTACATAGGAAGGGGCCTATAGATCTTGAGAAATATAAATCGGACCAAGGAACTAGCCAAAAATGAACTGAACCCACAATACTCACAACAAAACCAGAAAAAGTCCTAGATATATTTTTACTATTTTTACGATCATTCTTTCTTTTTTTTATTAAAAAAAAAAAAATTTAAGTCCTCTATTGTTCCTTTAATTTTCACTTTTATAACCTATTACTTTGCAAAAAAAAAAAAAAAAAGACCCTATTTTTTTTTCTTCTTCAGCAAACTTCATATATATATATTTTATAATTTTTTGACCTTTTTTTTTTTTTTCCTTCTTTTCTTTAACATTGTATTTTTGAAATTTCAAACTCTACTCTAGTTTTTCAATTTTAGCTTTTTGGTATATGTTATCAATTTTGTACCTATAGTTTTTTTTTATAATTTCTGTGATTTTTTTTTTTTTCTTTTTTTTTTCTTCTTCGTTTATATAACATTGTATATCTAAAATTCCAAACTCTACTCTAGATTTTTAATTTATGCTTTTTGGTATTTGATATCAATTTTGTACCTGTATTTTCTTTATGATTTTTGCAACATTGTTTGTTTTTGTTTGTTTGTTTGTTTTCTGTCTTTATGCTTCTTCTTCCTTTTTTTAACATTGTATTTTTGAAATTCCAAACTCTACTCTAGATTTTTAATTTTTGCTTTTTGGTATTAGTTATCAATTTTGTACCTATATTTTCTTTATAATTTTTGTGACCTTGATTGTTTTTCTTTGTTCGTTTTTTCTCTCTTTCTTTTCCTTCTTCTTTTCTTTAACATCGTATTTTTGAAATTCCAAACTCTACTCTAGATTTTTAATTTTTGCTTTTATGTATTTGTTACCAATTTTGTACCTTTAAGAACCCAATCTTCAGGACCCATTTTTCACTAGGGAGCAAGATTACTGGCTTGACTGCTTTCTCTCCCTTTGGACTCTCCTTTTTCTCCACCAGGCCACCTGTGTCTCCTCCCTAACCCCTCTCTACTCTACCCAACTGTGTGAATTTCTGTGTGATCCAGACAGTGGAGAACACTTAGGGAACTGATTACTGGCTGGATCTGTCTCCCTCCTTTTCATTCCCCCCTTTTATCCTTCTGGCCACCTCTGTCTCCTTCCTCCTTCTTCTCTTCTCTGTATAACTCTGTGAACATCTCTGAGTGGTCCAGTTGTGGAGTGCACATAAGGAAGTGACTACTGGCTACCCCACTCTCTCCACTACTGATTCCACCTCATCTCATTTGGGTCACCTCTAACTCCCTCCTCCCTCTTCTCTTCTCCATGTAATGCTGTGAACCTCTCTGAGTGACCCTCACAGTAAGAGAAACTTTTATCTGTCATGTAGATGTTTTATCAATGGTGCTGTATAGAAGGAGAAGTTTTGAAACTTCTGTAAAAATAAGACTGATAACTGGAAGCAGGAGGCTTAAGTCCAAACCCTGACTCCAGGGAACTCCTGACTCCAAGGAACATTAATTGACAGGAGCTCATCAAACGCCTCCATACCTACACTGAAACCAAGCACCACACAAGGGCCAACAAGTTCCAGGGCAAGACATACCAAGCAAATTCTCCAGCAACAAAGGAACACAGCCCTGAGCTTCAAAATACAAGCAGCCCAAAGTCACCCCAAAACCATAGACATCTCATAACTCATTACTGGACATTTCATTGCACTCCAGAGAGAAGAAATACAGCTCCACCCTCCAGAACACCGACACAAGCTTCCCTAACCAGGAAACCTTGACAAGCCACCTGTACAAACCCACACACAGTGAGGAAAAGCCACAATAAAGAGAACTCCATAAACTGCCAGAATACAGAAAGGACACCCCAAAATCAGCAATTTAAACAAGATGAAGAGACAGAGGAATACCCAGCAGATAAAGGAACAGGATAAATGCACACCAAACCAAACAAAAGAGGAAGAGATAGGGAATCTACCTGATAAAGAATTCCGAATAATGATAGCAAAATTGATCCAAAATCTTGAAATTAAAATGGAATCACAGATAAAAAGCCTGGAGACAAGGATTGAGAAGATGCAAGAAAGGTTTAACAAGGACCTAGAAGAAATAAAAAAGAGTCAATATATAATGAATAATGCAATAAATGAAATTAAAAACACTCTGGAGGCAACAAATAGTAGAACAACAGAGGCAGAAGATAGGATTAGTGAATTAGAAGATAGAATGGTAGAAATAAATGAATCAGAAATAAATGAATCAGAGAGGATAAAAGAAAAACAAATTGAAAGAAATGAGGACAATCTCAGAGACCTCCAGGACAATATTAAACGCTACAACATTCGAATGATAGGGGTTCCAGAAGAAGAAGACAAAAAGAAAGACCATGAGAAAATACTTAAGGAGATAATAGTTGAAAACGTCCCTAAAATGGGGAAGGAAATAATCACCCAAGTCCAAGAAACCCAGAGAGTCCCAAACAGGATAAACCCAAGGAGAAACACCCCAAGACACATATTAATCAAATTAACAAAGATCAAACACAAAGAACAAATAGTAAAAGCAGCAAGGGAAAAACAACAAATAACACACAAGGGAATTCCCATAAGGATAACAGCTGATCTTTCAATAGAAACTCTTCAAGCCAGGAGGGAATGGGAAGACATACTTAAAATGATGAAAGAAAATAACCTACAGCCCAGATTATTATACCCAGCAAGGATCTCATTCAAGTATGAAGGAGAAATCAAAAGCTTCTCAGACAAGCAAAAGCTGAGAGAAATCTGCACCACCAAACCAGCTCTCCAACAAATATTAAAGGATATTCTCTAGACAGGAAACACAAAAAGGTGTATAAATTCGAACCCAAAACAATAAACTAAATGGCAATGGGATCATACTTATCAGTAATTACCTTAAATGTAAATGGGTGGAATGCCCCAACCAAAAGACAAAGACTGGATGAATGGATACAAAAACAAGACCCCTACATATGTTGTCTACAGGAGACCCACCTCAAAACAGGGGACACATACAGACTGAAAGTGAAGGGCTGGAAAAAGATTTTCCATGCAAATAGGGACCAAAAGAAAGCAGGAGTAGCAATACTCATATCAGATTAAATAGACTTTAAAACAAAGGCTGTGAAAAGGGACAAAGAAGGTCACTACATAATGATCAAAGGATCAATCCAAGAAGAAGATATAACAATTATAAATATATATGCACCCAACACAGGAGCACTGCAGTATGTAAGACAAATGCTAACAAGTATGAAAGGAGAAATCAACAATAACACAATAATAGTGGAAGACTTTAATACCCCACTCACACCTATGGATAGATCAACAAAACAGAAAATTAACAAGGAAACACAAACTTTAAATGATACAATAGACCAGTTAGACCTAATTGATATCTATAGGACATTTCATCCCAAAACAATGAATCTCACCTTTTTCTCAAGCGCACATGGAACCTTCTCCAGGATAGATCACATCCTGGGCCATAAAGCTAGCCTTGGTAAATTCAAAAAAATAGAAATCATTCCAAGCATCTTTTCTGACCACAATGCAGTAAGATTAGATCTCAATTACAGGAAAAAAACTACTAAAAATTCCAACATATGGAGGCTGAACAACACGCTGCTGAATAACCAACAAATCACAGAAGAAATCAAAAAAGAAATAAAAATTTGCATAGAAACAAATAAAAATGAAAACACAACATCCCAAAACCTGTGGGACATGGTAAAAGCAGTCCTAAGGAGAAAGTTCATAGCAATACAGGCACACCTCAAGAAACAAGAAAAAAGTCAAATAAATAACCTAACTCTACACCTAAAGCAACTAGAAAAGGAAGAAATGAAGAACCCCAGGGTTAGTAGAAGGAAAGAAATCTTAAAAATTAGAGCAGAAATAAATGCAAAAGAAACAAAAGAGACTATAGCAAAAATCAACAAAACCAAAAGCTGGTTCTTTGAAAGGATAAATAAAATTGACAAACCATTAGCCAGACTCATCAAGAAACAAAGGGAGAAAAATCAAATCAATAAAATTAGAAATGAAAATGAGAGATCACAACAGACAACACAGAAATACAAAGGATCATAAGAGACTACTATCAACAATTATATGCCAATAAAATGGACAACGAGGAAGAAATGGACAAATTCTTAGAAAAGCACAACTTTCCAAAACTGGACCAGGAAGAAATAGACAATCTTAACAGGCCCATCACAAGCACGGAAATTGAAACTGTAATCAAAAATCTTCCAGCAAACAAAAGCCCAGGTCCAGACGGCTTCACAGCTGAATTCTACCAAAAATTTAAAGAGCTAACACCTATCCTGCTCAAACTCTTACAGAAAATTGCAGAGGAAGGTAAACTTCCAAACTCATTCTATGAGGCCACCATCACCCTAATGCCAAAACCTGACAAAGATCCCACAAAAAAAGAAAACTACAGGCCAATATCACTGATGAACATAGATGCAAAAATCCTTAACAAAATTCTAGCAAGCAGAATCCATCAACACATTAAAAAGATGATACACCATGACAAAGTGGGCTTTATCCCAGGGATGCAAGGATTCTTCAATATCCGCAAATCAATCAATGTAATATACCACATTAACAAATTGAAAAATAAAAACCATATGATTATCTCAATAGATGCAGAGAAAGCCTTTGACAAAATTCAACACCCATTTATGATAAAAACTCTCCAGAAAGCAGGAATAGAAGGAACATACCTTAACATAATAAAAGCTATATATGACAAACCCACAGCAAACATTATCCTCAATGGTGAAAAACTGGAATCATTTCCTCTAAAGTCAGGAACAAGACAAGGGTGATCACTTTCACCATTACTATTCAACATAGTTTTGGAAGTTTTGTCCACAGCAATCAGAGCAGAAAAAGAAATAAAAGGAATCCAAATCGGAAAAGAAGAAGTAAAACTCTCACTATTTGCAGATGACATTATCCTCTACAAAGAAAACCCTAAAGACTCCACCAGAAAATAACTAGAGCTAATCAATGACTATAGTAAAGTTGCAGGATATAAAATCAACACACAGAAATCCCTTGCATTCCTATACACTAATAATGAGAAAACAGAAAGAGAAATTAAGGAAACAATTCCATTCACCATTGCCACGGAAAAAATAAAATACTTAGGAATATATCTACCTAAAGAAACTAAAGACCTATATATAGAAAACTATAAAACACTGGTGAAAGAAATCAAAGAGGACACTAATAGATGGAGAAATATACCATGTTCATGGATTGGAAGAATCAATATAGTGAAAATGAGTATACTACCCAAAGCAATTTATAGATTCAATGCAATCCCTATCAAGCTACCAACAGTATTCTTCACAGAGCTAGAACAAATAATTTCACAATTTATATGGAAATACAAAAAAACCTCGAATAGCCAAAGCGATCTTGAGAAAGAAGAATGGAACTGGAGGAATCAACCTACCTGACTTCAGGCTCTACTACAGAGCCACAGTTATCAAGACAGTATGGTACTGGCACAAAGACAGAAATATTGATCAATGGAACAAAATAGAAAGCCCAGAGATAAATCCACGTACATATGGACACCTTATCTTTGACAAAGGAGGCAAGAATATACAATGGATTAAAGACAATCTCTTTAACAAGTGGTGCTGGGAAATCTGGTCAACCACTTGTAAATGAATGAAACTAGAACACTTTCTAACACCATACACAAAAATAAACTCAAAATGGATTAAAGATCTCAACGTAAGACCAGAAACTATAAAACTCCTAGAGGAGAACATAGGCAAAACACTCTCCAAAATACATCACAGCAGGATCCTCTATGACCCACCTCCCAGAATATTGGAAATAAAAGCAAAAATAAACAAATGGGACCTAATTAACCTTAAAAGCTTCTGCACATAAAAGGAAACTATCAGCAAGGTGAAAAGACAGCCTTCAGAATGGGAGAAAATAATAGCAAATGAAGCAACAGACAAACAACTAATCTCAAAAATATACAGGCAACTCCTACAGCTCAACTCCAGAAAAATAAATGACCCAATCAAAAAATGGGCCAAAGAACTAAATAGACATTTCTCCAAAGAAGACATACAGATGGCTAACAAACACATGAAAAGATGCTCAACATCACTCATTATCAGAGAAATGTAAATCAAAACCACTATGAGGTACCACTTCACGCCAGTCAGAATGGCTGAGATCCAAAAGTCTACAAGCAATAAATGCTGGAGAGGGTGTGGAGAAAAGGGAACCCTCTTACACTGTTGGTGGGAATGCAAACTAGTACAGCCAATATGGAGAACAGTGTGGAGATTCCCTAAAAAACAGGAAATAGAACTGCCTTATGATCCAGCAATCCCACTGCTGGGCATACACACTGAGGAAACCAGAAGGGAAAGAGACAAGTGTACCCCAATGTTCATCGCAGCACTGTTTATAATAGCCAGGACATGGAAGCAACCTAGATGTCCATCAGCAGATGAATACATAAGAAAGCTATGGTACATATACACAATGGAGTATTATTCAGCCATTAAAAAGAATACATTTGAATCAGTTCTAATGAGGTGGATGAAACTGGAGCCTATTATGCAGAGTGAAGTAAGGAAGAAGGAAAAACACCAATACAGTATACTAACGCATATATATGGAATTTAGAAAGATGGTAACAATAACCCTGTGTATGAGACAGCAAAAGAGACACTGATGTATAGAACAGTCTTATGGACTCTGTGGGAGAGGGAGAGGTGGGAAGATTTGGGAGAATGGCATTGAAACATGTAAAATATCATGTATGAAACGAGATGCCAGTCCAGGTTCAATGCACGATACTGGATGCTTGGGGCTAGTGCACTGGGACGACCCAGAGGGATGGTATGGGGAGGGAGGAGGGATGAGGGTCCAGGATGGGGAACACATGTATACCTGTGGCGGATTCATTTTGATATTTGGCAAAACTAATACAATTATGTGAAGTTTAAAAATAAAATTGAAAAAAAAAAAAAAAATAAAAGGATAAGGGAAACCAGAAAAAGTAATGAATATACACAATGGAGTATTACTCAGCCATTAAAAAGAATTCATGTCAATCAGTTCTAATGAGGTGGATGAAACTGGAGCCTATTATACAGAGTGAAGTAAGCCAGAAAGAAAAACACCAATACAGTATACTAATGCATATATATGGAATTTAGAAAGATGGTAACAATAACCCTGTTTACGAGACAGCAAAAGAGACACTGATGTATAGAACAGTCTTATGGACTCTGTGGGAGAGGGACAGGGTGGGATGATTTGGGAGAATGGCATTGAAACATGTATAATATCATATATGAAACAAGTTGCCAGTCCAGGTTCTATGCACGATATTGGATGCTTGGGGCTGGTGCACTGGGACGACCCAGAGGGATGGTATGGGGAGGGAGGTGGGAGGAGGGTTCAGGATGGGGAACACATGTATACCTGTGGCAGATTCATTTTGATATATCACAAAACCAATACAATGTTGTAAAGTTAAAAAAATAAAAAATAAAAATAACATTACTGAAGACAAACAGTGTTACTCAGTGTAATGATAAGGCTGACAATTTACAGGACAAATTGTATGGAAAAGTTAAGCCATTTATGCCTTACACACAAACACACATATGTATGTTTGTGTCTCTCTCCATATTATATATATATATATATATATATATATATATATATATATATATATAGATTATATAAAGATTGAGGGCAGGAAGAGAAGGGCATGACAGAGAATGAGATGATTGGATGGCATCACTGACTCAATGGACATGGGTTTGGGTGGACTCCGGGAGTTGGTGATGGACAGGGAGGCCTGGCGTGCTGTGGTTCATGGGGACGCAAAGAGTTGGACACAACTGAGAGACTGAATTGAACTAAATATAAGTTTCCATGTTACTCTCTTCATATATCTCCCCATCCCCCTCCCTCTCCCCAACCATAAGTCTGTTTCTAAATCTGTTTCTCTATTGCTGCCCTGTAAATAAATCCTTTGGTATCATCTTTCTAGATCAGATATGCATGTGTTAGTATACAGTATTTAGCTTTCTCTTTCTGATTTCCTTCACTCTGTATAATAGGCTCTAGTATCATCCATCTCATTAGAAATGACTCAGATGCATTCCTTTTTATGGCTGAATAATATTATATTGTTTATATGTACCACAACTTCTTTATCCATTCATCTGTTGATAGTCATCTAAGTTGCTTCCATGTTCTAGCTATTGTAAATAGTGATGCAATAAACATTTGGGTACATGTGTCTGTTTCATTCTTGGATTACTCAGGGTGTATGACTAGGACTGGGATTGCTGGGTCATATGGTAGTTTTATTCCTACTTTTTCAAGGACTCTCCATACCATCTTCCATAGTGGCTATATCAATTTGCATTCCTACCACCAGTGCAAGAATATTCCGTTTTCTCCACACCCTCTCCAGCATTTATTGTTTGTAGACTTTTTGATGATGGCCATTCTGACTGGTGTGAGGTGATATTTCATTGTAATTTTGCTTTACATTTCTCTAATAATGAGCAATGTTGAGCATCTTTTCATGTGTTTGTCAGCCATCTGTATGTCTTCTTTGGAGTAATGTCTCTAGGTCTTTTCCCAATTTTTCATTGGTTGATTGTTTTTCTAGTATTGAGTTGTATGAGTTGCTTGTATATTTTGGAAATTAATCCTTTGTCAGTTCTTTCATTTGCTGCTATTTTCTCCCATTCTAAGGGTTGTCTTTTCATGTTGCTTATAGTGTCCTTTCCTGTGCAAAAGTTTTTAAGTTTAATCAGGTCCCACTTGTTTTGCATTTGTTTCCATTACTCTAGGAGGTGGTTCATAGAGGATCTTCTTTTGATTTATGTCATCAAGTGTTCTACCTATGTTTTCCTCTAAGAGTTTTATAGTTTCTGGTCTTGCATTTAGGTATTTAATCCATTTTGAGTTTTGCTTTGTGAATGGTGTTAGGAAAGGTTCTAATTTCATTCTTTTACATGTAGCATTCCAGTTTTCCCAACACCACTTATTGAAGATGCTGTCTTTGCTCCATTGTATATTCTTACCTCCTTTGTCAAAAATAAGGTACCCATAGGTGCATTGGTTTATTTCTGGGCTTTCTATCTTGTTTCATTGGGTTATATTTCTATTTTGTGCCAGTACCATACTGTCTTGATGACTGTAGCTCTGTAGTATAATCTGAAGTCAGAAAGGTTGATTCCTCCAGCTCCATTCTTCTTTCTCAAGACTGCTTTGGCTATTTGGGGTCTTTTGAGTTTCCATATGAATTGTGAAATATTTTGTTCTAGTCCTGTGAAAAATGCCATTGATAATTTGATAGGGATCACATTGATTCTGTAGGATAGTCATTTTCACAATACTGATTCTTCCTACCCAGGAATATAGAATATCTCTTGATCCATTTATGTCATCTTTGATTTGTTTCATCAGTGTCTTATAATTTTCTGTATACAGCTATTTTGTCTCCTTAGGTAAGTTTATCCCTAGATAATTATGTTTTGCAATGGTGAATGGGATTGATTTCTTAATTTATTTGTCTGACATTTCATTGTTAGTATATAGAAATGCAAGTGACTTGTGTATTTATTTTGTGTCCTGTGACTTTGCTATCACTGATTATCTCTAGTAATTTTCTGACAGTATTTGTAGGGTTTTCTATATGTAGTATCATGTCATCTGCCAAACAGTGAGAGCTTTATTTCTTCTTTTTTTATAATCTGGATTGTGTTTCTTTCTTTTTCTTCTCTGATTGCTGTAGCTAGGACTTTCAAAACTATGTTGAATAGTAGTGGTGAAAGTGGACACCCTTGTCTTCTTCCTGATCTTAGGGGCAATGGTTTCAGGTTTTCACCATTGAGAATAATGTTTGCTGTTATCATGTTGGCCTTTGCTATGTTGAGGTTGGACTGTGAAGAAGGTTGAGCGCCGAAGAATTGATGCTTTTGAACTGTGGTGTTGGAGAAGACTCTTGAGAGTCCCTTGCACTGCAAGGAGATCCAACCAGTCCATTCTGAAGGAGATCGGCCCTGGGATTTCTTTGGAAGGAAGGATGCTAAAGCTGAAACTCCAGTACTTTGGCCACCTCACGTGAAGAGTTGTCTCATTGGAAAAGACTCTGATGCTGGGAGGGTTTGGGGGCAGGAGGAGAAGGGGACGACAGAGGATGAGATGGCTGGATGGCATCACTGACTCAATGGACGTGAGGCTGAGTGAACTCCAGGAGTTGGTGATGGACAGGGAGGCCTGGTGTGCTGAGATTCATGGGGTCGCAAAGAGTCGGACACGACTGAGCGACTGAACTGAACTGAACTGAACTGATGTTGAGGTAGGTTCCTTCTATGTCTATTTTTTAAGAATTTTAATCATATGTGAGTGCTGAGTTTTCTCAAAGGATTTTTGTGCATTTATTGAGATTGTCATATTGTTTTTTACCTTCAATTTGTTAACATAATGTATCACATTGATTGATTTGCAATATACTGAGAATCCTTGCATCCATGGAATAAACTCAACTTGATCAAGGTGTATGAGCTCTTTAATATGCTGTTGAATTCTTTTTACTAGAATTTTTTTGAGGATTTTTGCATCTATGTTCGCCACTGATATTGGCATATAGTTTTTTGTTTTGTTTTGGTAAGAGTGATAGTGGTGTTGTAGGATGAGTTTGGAAATGTTCCTTCCTCTGCAATTTTTTGAACGAGTTTTAGAATAATAGGCATTAGTTCATCTCTGAACGTTTGATAGAAATCACC
Source organism: Bos mutus (assembly GCF_027580195.1). Classification (NCBI taxonomy): domain Eukaryota; kingdom Metazoa; phylum Chordata; class Mammalia; order Artiodactyla; family Bovidae; genus Bos; species Bos mutus. Next base: position 12,824 of record NW_027219968.1, read on the forward strand.
TGTGAAGCCATCTGGTCCTGGGCTTTTGGTTTTGGGTAGATTTTTGATCACAGCTTTGATTGCAGTGCTCATAATTGGATTGTTCATAATTTCTATTTCTTCCTGGTTCAGTATTAGAAGACTGAACTTTTCTAAAAATATGTCCCTTATTTCCAGGTTATCCATTTTGTTGCCATAAAAGTTGTTAATAATAGTTTCATAATCCTTTGTATTTCTGCATTGTCTGTTGTAAGCTCTCCTTTTTCATTTTTAATTTTGTTGATTTGACTATTCTCTCTTTTATGCTTGATGAGTCTGGCTAAAGGTTTGTCAATTTTGTTTATCTTCTCAAAGAAACAGATTTTACTTCTATTAATCTTTATCATTGTTTCATTTCTTTTTCACTTATTTCTACTCTGATCTTTATGATTTCTTTCCTTCTACTAATTGTTTTTGTTCTTCTTTTTCAGTTTCTTTTAGGTATAAATTTAGGTTGTATATTTGATGTTTCTCTTGTTTCTTGAGGTAGGATCGTATTTCCATAAACTCTTCTTTGAACTGCTGCATCCCGTAGGTTTTGAGTTGTGCTTTCATTTTCATTTGTTTCTAGGAATTTTTGTATTTCCCTTTTGATTTCTTCAGTAACTGGTTCATTATTTACAAACATATTGTTTAATCTCCATGTGTTTGTTACAGTATTTTTCTCATAATTGATATCTAGTCTCATAGTGTTGTGGTTGGAAAAGGTGCTTGATACAATTTCAATTTTCTTAAATTTACTGAGGCTTGATTTGTGACCCTGGGTTTTCTATACTGAAGAATGTTCCACAGGCACTTGAGAAGAAGGTGAGTTCTTCTGCATTTGGATGTAATGTCCTGAAGATATCAATGAGATCCATCTCATCTAATGTATCACTTAAGACTTGTGTCTCCTTATTAATTTTCTGTTTTGATAATCTGTCTATTGGTGTAAGTGGGGTGTTAAAGTCTCCTACTATTATTGTTTCTGTCAATTTCTCTTTTTATGTCTGTTAGTGTTTGTCTTATGTATTGAGGTGCTCCTATGTTGGGTGCATAGATATTTACAATTGTATGTCTTCCTCTTTGATCTATCCCTTGATCATTATGTGGTGTCCTTCCTTATCTCTTGTAACATTCTTTAAGGTCTACTTTGTCTGATATGAGGATTGCTAATTGAGCTTTCTTTTGCTTTCCATTTGCATGAAATGTATTTTTCCATCCTCTCACTTTCAGTCTATATGTGTCTCTAGGTCTGAAGTGGGTTTCTTTTAGACAGAATATATGTCTTGTTTTTGTATCCATTGATCCAGTCTGTGTATTTTCGTTGAAACATTTAATTCATTTATATTTGAAGTAATTATTGATATATATATTTCTACTGCCAATTTCTTAATTGTTTGTGGTTTGCATTTGTAAATCTTTTTCTTCACTTTTATTTCCCAACTATATAAGTTCCTTTAACATTTGTTGAAAGCTGGTTTGGTGGTACTGAATTCTCTTAACTTTGACTTGTCTGAAAAGCATTTTAATTTCCATCAATTTTGAATGATATTCTTGCTGGGTAGAGTAATTTTGGTTGTAAATTTTTTTCCCTTTCAGCATTTTAAATATATCCTGCCACTTCCTTTGGCCTGCAGAGCTTCTGCTGAAAGATCAGCTGTTAAACATATGGGGTTTCCCTTGTATGTTCCTTGTTGCTTTTCCCTTGCTGCTTTTAATAGTCTTTCTTTGTGTTTAATCTTTGTTAGTTTGATTAGTATGTGTCTTGGTGTGTTTCTCCTTGGGTTTATCCAGATGGGACTGTCTGCACTTTGTGGACTTGATTGACTATTTCCTTTTCCATGTTGGGAAAATTTTCAACTATAATCTCTTCAGAAATTTTCTCATATCCTTTCTTTTTCTCTTCTCTTCTTGGACCCCTATAATATAATGTTGGTGCATTTAATATTGTCCCAGAGTTCTCTGAGACTAACCTCAGTTCTTTTCATTCTTTCTACTTTATTCTGCTCTTCAGCAGTTTTTTCTACCATTTTATCTTCCAGTTCATTGTTGCATGCTTCTGCTTCAGATATTCTGCCATTGATTCCTTCTACAGTATTTTTAATTTCAGTAATCCTTTTGTCTCTGTATGTTTATTCTTTAATTCTTCTGGCTCTTTGTTAATTAATACTTGCATTCTCATCTTTACTATCATTTTCTGAATTCTTTTTCAGGTAGTTTGCCTATTTCCTCTTCAATTATTTGGAATTCTTTGTTTCCTGATTGGTCATCATTTGTGCAATATTCCTCTGCCTTTTAATTTTTTTTTTAACTTATTGTGTTTGAGGTCTCCTTTTCCCAGGCTTCAAGGTTGAATTCTTTCTTCCTTTTGGTTTCTGCCCTCTGAAGTTTGGTCCAGTGGTTTGTCTAAGCTTCCTACAGGTGAGATTTGCATTGAGTTTTTTCTTTTTTTCCCTCTGATGGTCAGGGCTGAGTGAGGTGGTTATTCTGTCTGCTGATGATTAGGTTTGTATTTTTGTCTTGTTTGTTGTTTGAATGAGGCTTCCTGCAGAGGGTGCTACTGGTCATTGTGTGATACTGGGTCTTATATTCAAGTGGTTTCCTTTGTGTGAGTTCTCACAATTTGACACTCCCTAGGTTTAGTTCCCTGGTAGTGTAGGGTCTTGGAGTCAGTGCTTACACTCCAAAGACTCAGGGCTTGATCTCATAGCTTTGATCTTAAGCATGATGCTGCATCACATTGGGGTTGAAGGCAGTGAGGAGAAAAGCAATAAGAAAAGATATACTTGTCTTTTCTCCTTGACACCAGTTCATTTGCTAAGGTCCAGGTTGAGGAAGAGGCAGTTCCCACTGTTAGTCACAGAACCTCTCACCTTCCCACCAATCTGCACCTGTCTCTTCTGGGGCAGAGCTGGAAGAAGAGGGAAACAGTGCTTCCTGCAAGCAGCAGGCTCTCAGGAGAAGACTTGATTTCAGTTCAATTCAGTCTCTCAGTCGTATCCAACCCTTTGCGACCCCATGAATCGCAGCAGGCCAGGCCTCCCTGTCCATCACCAAGTCCTGGAGCTCACTCACACTCACGTCCATCAAGTCGGTGATGCCATTCAGCCATCTCATCCTCTGTCGTCCCCTTTTCCTCCTGCCCCCAATCCCTCCCAGCATTAGAGTCTTTTCCAATGAGACAACTCTTCGCATGAGGTAGCCAAAGTACTGGAGTTTCTGCTTTAGCATCATCCCTTCCAAAGAACACCCAGGGCTGATCTCCTTTAGTATGGACTGGTTTGATCTCCTTGCAGTCCAAGGGACTCTCAAGAGTCTTCTCCAACACCACAGTTCAAAAGAATCAATTCTTCTATTCTCAGCTTTCTTCACAGTCCAACTCTCACATCCATCCATGACCACTGGAAAAACCATAGCCTTGACCAGACGGACCTTTGTTGGCAAAGTAATGTCTCTGCTTTTGAATACGCTATCCAGGAGAAGACTGGGGCCCAGCTAAGCTGCAGAATTTTCAGCTCTTCTCAGAAATCAGCACAGAACATCAGTGAATTCCCCAGTCACCAAGTCTGCTCACATCAGGTCTCAAAAATTTTGATGAGATAGAAAAATTCTTAATCATGATGCCCATGACAAGCACAACTTAGTTCTGGGGTTTAATAATATTTTGGAAGGGAGGTGGGATTTTCTTCTTTTCTTTTTTTCTCCATACCTTGAGGCTTGCAGGATCTTAGTTTCCTGACCAAGGACTGAACCCTGGGCCTGGGTAGTGAAAATTCAGAGTCCTAACCATTGGAATACCATGGAAGTCCTGTAATGTCTTAACAGTGCTCATATGAAACTGGCCAAATTTAGGACATATTACCTACTGACAGTTCTCCCAAAATGGTCAAAGCTATTAGACCTTTAACCTAAATGGAGGTAGCAGCATTTTTCAAGGTCATGAAACTTAAATCAGTTCCTTGCATAAGTGACTTAGAGTTACTCTCCACTAGAGACTTAAAACAGAAGACATACTGTTTGTAATAATTAAGTCTCTGAAATTTGTACCCTCCTAGGGTCAGGCCACAGGCTATTCAGTTGTGGTAGGTGAATCAGAGTACCAATAACAATCTGCTTATGTATTGAAATTAAGATACTTAGCTGTGGCATCTTCTAGAGAGAATTGAAATTTTAAGAATTCAGTTTATTGAATAGGTAACAATAAATATAGGATCAAAATCTTGAACATGCAACTTCGTTTATTATACTGAACTCAGTTTCATCAAGTCAAAGTCATGACCAAACACAATTACAAAATAGTGGTGGTTAAAACATATCTTTCTCCCTTTCATTAAAAGAAAACAAAACAAAACAAAAATTAAAAATACCTTAGTTGCCCTTCCCAATATTGAAGGTTTGTGAAAAGACCTATGGCTGTGAAGTTACTGAATTATAATTTAAATACTGTACTAATAGCTGAATATGGTATCGATGTAGCAATTGAAGATTGCTATCATTATGTAAATGAGTTCTCCTAAACAGTCATTTAAAATTAAAATAATTACCATTACTCTATCAATTTGGAATTGATTACATTCTAAATACCTTCCCTCTGATAAAAAATGAACTTATTTTATACAATTAAACAACAAAAGATTTTAGTACAGGGAAGATACTCATTGTTATTTATATGTTCCATAATAATGTAAGCTTAATTACTGTAACAACTCTGTAAGGTATATCTTATCCATAAGATTACTGATAAAAGTGAAAATCATTCATCCCTGTCCAACTCTTTGTGACCCCATGGACTAAAACCTCTGTGCACTGGATTCATGAAAGAAGAATTCTGGAGTGGGTTGCCATTCCCTCCTCCAGGGGATCATTCAGACCAAGGGATCAAACCCAGGTCTCCTGCATTGCAGGTAGATTCTTTAGCACTTGAGCTCCTTACTGTGGAAGTCCATAAGGTAACTGAAACATATTTTAAGTAGTTAACCTATGTCACCAAGCAGTAAAATGTAGAGTTGGAATTTGAATCTAAGAAACCTGGTTCTAGGATTAAAGTTTTCAGGTACTACACAATAGCTACACTACTAAATAAATAAATACAAAAGTATGGTCTAAAGTAAAGTAAGAAAGAATGAAAAATTAATTTTTTTTTGCTTTTCTTAATATAAATTTATTGGAGGCTAATTACTTGACAATACTGTATTGGTTTGGCCATACATCAACATTTCTGTTAAAAGGGGATCAGTTCAGTTCAGTTCAGTCACTCAGTCATGTCCGACTCTTTGTGACCCCATGAATCGCAGCATACCAGGCCTCCCTGTCCATCACCAACTCCCAGAGTCTAACCCAGCTCACGTCCATCGAGTCGGTGATGCCACCCAGCCATCTCATCCTCCATCATCCTCTTCTCCTCCTGCCCCCAGTCCCTCCCATCATCAGGGTCTTTTCCAATGAGTCAATTCTTCTCATGAGGTGGCCAAAGTATTGGAGTTTCAGCCTCAGCATAAGTCCTTCCAACGAACACCCAGGACTGATCTCCTTTAGGATGGAACGGTTGGATCTCCTTGAAGTCTAAGGGACTCTCAAGAGTTTTCTCCAACACCACAGTTCAAAAGCACCAATTCTTCAGTGCTCAGCTTTCTTCACAGTCTAACTCACATCCATACGTCACCATGGAAAAACCATAACCTTGACTAGATGGACCTTTATTGGCAAAATAATGTCTCTGCTTTTTAATATGCTATCTATGTTGGTCACAACTTTCCTTCCAAGGAGTAAGTGTCTTTTAATTTTATGGCTGCAATCACCATCTGCAGTGATTTTGGAGCCCCCAAAAATAATGTCTGACACTGTTTCCACTGTTTCCCCATCTATTTTCCAGGAAGTGATGGGACCAGATGCCATGATCTTCGTTTTCTGAATGTTGAGCTTTAAGCCAACTTTTTCACTCTCCTATTTCACTTTCATCAAGAGGCTTTTTAGTTCCTCTTCACTTTCTGCCATAAGAGTGGTGTCATCTGCATATCTGAGGTTATTGATATTTCTCCCGGCAATCTTGATTCCAGCTTGTGCTTCTTCAAGCCCAGCGTTTCTCATGATGTACCCTGCATAGAAGTTAAATAAGCAGGGTGACAATATACAGCCTTGACGTACTCCTTTTCCTATTTGGAACCAGTCTGTTGTTCCATGTCCAGTTCTAACTGTTGCTTCCTGACCTGCATATAGGTTTCTCAAGAGGCAGGTCAGGTGGTCTGGTATTCCCATCTCTTTCAGAATTTTCCACAGTTTATTGTGATCCACACAGTCAAAGGCTTTGGAATAGTCAATAAAGCAGAAATACTATCCAATTATCACAATGGCTAAACTCCAAAAACACAGACAACACCAAATATTGGTGAAGATACAGAGCAAGAGAAACTCAATCCATTAACTGTTGTTGGAATGTAAAATGGTAAAAGCACTTTGTGGGTTTCTTATGAAACTAAATATAGGTTGCCTACCATATAATACAGCAATCACACTCCATGTAAATTATCCAAATGCACTGAAAACATGAAACCCTTCACACAGATGTTTAGAGCAACTTTATTCATAATTGCCGAAAATGAAACTAATCAAATTTTCCCTCAATAAGTGAATAAACTGTGATACATCCATACAAAAGATTATTATTTGGAAATCAAAAAGAAATGAGTTACTGAGCCTTGATAGAAATTGAGAAATTTTAAACAGATATTACTAAGTGAAAGAAGTCAGTCTCAAAAGCCTGAATAAAAATGGTGCTTTCACCTATATGACATTCTGGAAAAGGCAAAGCTCTACAGGTGTTAAAAAGATCAGGGCTTGCCAGAAGTTTGGTGGAAGAGCTTGGTGGAAGGGGAGGGGAAGCAGGGATGAATAAATGGAGCCCAGGAGTCTTTAGGTTCTTAAAACTATTCATAAAATATTATAATGGTGGACACATGGTATGATGCATTTGTCAAAACCCATAGAACTCTACAAAAGAAAGAGTAACTCCTTACATAAATTATGGTGCTTACTTAATAATCATGTGACAACATTGGTCCATCAGTTGTAAAAAATATAATAAATAATAAAGAAATGTAATTAATAAAAATATTTTTTGTGGTGTTTAAAATGGTGTTTAAAATACTTTTTTGTGGTGTGGTAAAATGTATTACTTTTGTGCACAGAAATTCAATAAAGAAGCAACATTTATTACAAGGGATTGGTTCACACATCTGTGCTGGCTAATTAAAGAACAGAAAGCTGGCAAGGCATACAGTCAGGAAGTAAAAATCATGGCTGGAACTATATGAACTGAAGCCAGGATCCTCTGGACATAGAAAGGGTCTATCCTCTTGTAGGGGCTTCCTCAGATGGTAAAGAGTCTGCCTGCAATGCAGGAGACCCAGATTTGGTCCCTGGGTTGGGAAAATCCCCTGGAGAAGGAATTGGCAACCCACTCCTGTACTCTTGCCTGGAAAATCCCATGGACAAAGAAGCCTGGTCGGCTACAGTCTATGGGGTTGCAGAGTCCAACACGACTAAGCGACTTCATTGACTCATTGATCCTCTTTTAACAGGGCTTCCCAGGTGGCTCAATAGTAAAGAACCAGCCTGCCAATGCAGGAGACGTGGCTTAGATCCCTGGGTCAGGAAGATCCCCTGGAAAAGGAAATAACAATCTGCTCCAGGATTCTTGCCTGGGAAACCCCATGGACAGAGGAGCCTGGTGGCTACCATCTATGGGGCTGCAAAAGAGTCAGACATGACTTAGCAACTGAGCATGCACACACCCTCTTTTAAAGACCTTATGATTAATTAAGTTTGGGCCAGCCAGGATGATATATCTTTCAATAAAATTGACTGCTTAGGACTGATTCATTAAATCAATTTAATTACAGCTGCCAAATTCCTACAGAGCAGTGCAAAATGAGTGTGTAACTGAGTCATTAGGAAGTGTATGTGCACTATAAAATAGTTATTTCAAAGCCTCCTTGAAGTTTCACAGGAGTGTAGCTCTTGTAGCCTACCCAATGTAGAAACACACTAGAAAGGGAATTCTGCAGTATTTAGTTCAGAAGCAAAGCTGTGTGGGAAACGATGACAGTGGATATAGCAGTCATGGTAGTCTGGGGGGAAGCACTGTGGACAAGGAAAGCAAATTCATTTTCCGAGTGACTGTATTTTCCAGTAAAACCAAGATATTACCCAATTGTATAAAGAAAGTGATATACTATAGTCAGTCTGCCACCGTGTAGCTGGCTAATTACCTCAGAGAACTCAGGGTCAGTCTCCATTGTTGGGATATGGACACTCAGCAGTGTCTATAGCCAGGCCAGCTTCAGGAGTGGAATTCAGCATTGCTAAGCTCATGCTGACCCCATCCTTGTCACCAGGGCTGCTTTGTTCATGAGTCACTGGGCAAAGACAGTGAGTCTCTCTCTCTTTTTTTAACAAATTAATATGGAACAAAAATATCTTCTTATCCTGTTTCCAAAAACATCAAACAGAAGGTCAGGCTATGGAGCCCAGAAAGGTGTACTGAGGGCCCTGAAAGGAGAGGAGTGGCTCATGCCTTAAAAACCCTAAACTCCCTGAAAGCTCTCATCAAAACTCTTTCCTAGGAAAGTGAAAGAGGGATATGGTGAGTTATAAACATCTTGGTGTCAGAGCCCTTGTTCTGGGGGTCAGGTCAAGGTCAGGTAACTGTTCCCATAAATATCTCATGAGTGTTAGTCTCTGTTCTGACAAGAAAGGGCAGGTCCTGAGGCAGGACTTACCCTCCAGGGTCTAGTCCTGGCTGAGTCAGAGCTCAGCTGGCAGCGCCCTCAGGGTTGGGTCCTGAGACCCTGCTCAGCCGTCAGTGCTGAGGGAGCCGGGCACCCAACCCAACTGGCCCTCAGGATCCTAAGGTCGGCCATGTGGTGGGAGGTATGGGAGCAGGTCCTCCAGATGGCATCCCAGGCAGACGGGGCTGTCAGAAGGTGGCAGAGGAGGGGAGAGAGTCATTGCCTCCTCAAGGCCTGGGCCCGGCCAGTAGGGGCCACAGTAAAGGCTCTGGAGGTCAGCAGGACACAGCCCCCAACATGTCCCCTGCTCCCCCAGAACACCCGCTGGCCTGTGGCTGGATGAACTGGAGCACCTTTGGGGGAAGGCTGGGATTGACTCTTACCTCACTGACCACTTGACAATCCCTGCTCCAGTGAACTTGGCTGAATGTCCTCACTAACGGTCACTCACTGGTAGTTGCTTCCTTGGGGAGGAGCCCATTGCAAATGGCTGAACAGGACCTGTTGCCTGGTGACAGGGTGCAGCTTAATAGCTCACAGGTACGGCTGTGCTGAGGTCTGCACTTGGCTGTGCTCTGTTACAAGTCTCCTTGGCAAGTCTCCATTCACCCCTGTCCTTTAGAGGTATTCCCAGACAGAAACCAGATGGCCACAGCTGTCAGCTTTGGGTGGTCTCTTTATATCATGCAGTACTGTCTTTATGGGGTTCAAGAATGTCATATATGAGTAGGAGCCATGGACATGTGAGCTACTTCCTCACACAAGCTACTTTTCCCTCAGCCCTGTTCAAGCCCTGTCTCCTTCATCCCCACTTCCTTTTGATAATGGAGCACTGTCACACAGGCCTGACTTTGTGCCTCGGTAGGTCACAATATCTTGCCTCATGATGAAAGAAATCACCACAAAATAACCTCATCATTCATTACCTCCTAATGGACATGTATCTAGTACTGTTTATTTGGGTCAAAACCTTGATAATTAAATATTTTAAAACTCATTTCATCTCACCAATTTTGGGTTTATATGTGCTTTAAAAGGTCTATACATGTGCTTTATCTATACATGTGCTTTCAGAAGCCCTCCTTTGTCTGATTCAGTGAATCATACATGGATTTCATTTCCTCATTGAACTAACATCATTGCGAAACCACAAGGTTAGATATTAGCAGTTTCTCATGAATATATTATATATGACTAATATAAATACTCTGAGTCATTATGTGATTGATACATTCTCAGATTGATCTAATTAGCCTTTGAACAGACTTATGGCCCAGTTTAAGAGTTAATAAATTATCTGGCTGTTCTCCACACATCTTTTTTATTTGGTTCAATTAATACCCAAGCTTTTGGTAAAGGAACCGGGCAAAAGGCTAAAACTTATCCAATCAACATTCAACAATTACATGTTTTAATGGTATATATCACTCCTGAGTACTTGATTCCTTTGTTTTAATATATATATATGTGTGTGTGTGTGTGTGTGTGTGTGTGTGTGTGTGTATACACACACATAGTGTTGCTTATGACAGTGATCATTATTTTCTTTTTATTTGCATACAGGCTAGGTATTAGAAGGCTTCTGTGAGACTGTCTCAATGATATAAGTGAGTAATTTTAGGAAATCCAAAAATGCTGTATAAAAATGCATGCAATTAAACTATAATTTTAGTTCTCTGGCATCTGGTAATTTTCTAGAGAATTACAAACTTCCTTTGCTCTTGACAAATACTGTTGACTTCCTCCAAATCTTCATTTTTACCTAATTCTATGTATGCTCTGCTGCCTTCTCAGTTGCTCAGTTGTCCAAGTCTTTGTGACCCCATGGACTGTAGTCCACCAGGCTCCTCTGTCTATGGGATTTCCCAATGGAGTGGGTTGCCATTTCCCCCTCCAGGGAAATATTCCCGACCCAAGGATTGAACCTGAGTCTCCTACAGCTCCTGTGTTCCTGTGTTGGCAGCAGTTTCTTTGTGAGTGAGCCATCTGGGAAGCCCAATTCAATGTATAGGACCCATGATAAATAAAGGTTGCTTTTAAAGTTATTTGCATGTCTTTGAATGAAATAAAAAATAATATAATAATATTAATATATGTGTAACTTCAGGTGTTGTTTCTATTCCACAGAGTAAATCTACCGAAGTTGTATTTGCATTTAATTATTTTTTAAATGTAGCTATACCCTGTGGACTGTAGCCCATGAGGCTCCTCTGTTCATGAGATTCTCCAGGCAAGAATACTGGAGTGGGTTGCCATTTCCTTCTCCAGGGGATCTTCCCAACCCAGGGTTCGAACCCAGGTCTCCCTCATTGCAGGCAGATGCTTTAACCTCTGAGCCACGAGGGAAGCCCATATTATAGTCTCCTTGATATTGTGTTAGTCGCTCAGTCATGTCTGACTCTTTGCAACTCCACAGAGTCCAAATCCACTGATGCATACACAGACAGTAGTGTGGGCTATTAAAGTGTGGGCTAATTATAATGTGAGAGCTAGTGCATGATCAGAGCTGATTCACCAGGTGGTGAGTAATACAGATTTTTATTAATTCCTATGTTACTTTAAACCTAACTAAACCTGTACCTAGTCTAAAATACATTCCCATAACAACTTATGTAAATAATGTAAATTATGCATTTAGCCACAGAAAACATGGATCATAATCATACACTATTTTTTTATCTGAAAAATATTTTAATTTGATATTGTAATAGTATCTCCTCAATATAGAAATAATTGTTAGTAGTCCACTGGCATGTTTGGTATAATTCTCATTAGTAATTTAGTATCATGCCCTTCTCATGGACATTATAATCCCAAGCCTTATTAAGTTTTGTGCATCACACACTATCTTACTTTTAGACACTTAGTGCCCACTAGCAGTCTCTTCCCACTATTCCTTCACTTACCGACTAGAAACCACTGGTCTGTTTTCCATGTCTGCACTCTGGTCTATGCTCAGTCGTGTCTGACTCTTTGCAACCCTTTGTACTGTAGCCCACCAGGCTCCTCTATCCATGGAATTTCCCAGAAAGAATACTGGAGTGGTTGGACATTTCCTATTCCAAGGGAATTTTCCAACACAGGAATCAAACTTGCATCTCCTGTGTCTCTTGCACTGCAAGCGAATTCTTTACCACAGAGCTATTACATTGGGGAAGTCCTGTCTCTGCACTCAAGTTTGGATAATCCCTATTGATATTTTCCAAGTGTGTTCATTGTTGCTGCAGTATCTAATCTGCTTTTAGTATCATCAAATAGCCTCTCTTTGGCAGAGACTTCTTTACAGCTACATTTTCATCTTTCTATTTTTCCTTTAATTTCTTGAATCCTATATCATAGAAATACACAAAGTACTGTTTTGGTACTCTCATCTTTTCTACTATTAGTCTTCTGCCAGCGAGTCACATTTTCCTGTTTCTTGGCATGTGTAGAAATTTTTTAATTGGATGGTGTGGTGGTTTAGTGAGTAAGACATGTCCAATTACTATGACCAATTACCATGTCCTCCTCCAGGGGATCACCCTGACCCGGGATCAAACCTGCCTCTCCTGTATTGCAGGCAGGTTCTTTACTTCTGAACCACCAGGGAAATGCTTAATTGGGTGTTGAACATTATACCTACTACATTGCTGAAAGTCTAGAATTTATTTTTTTTTTCTTGAAAATAAGCCTGACTTTTGTTCTAGAATTCAATTCAATTATTCTCAGGTTGATTTTTCTCTAGACTTATTTTTAAGGATTGCTATAGTGAGTGTAAAACACATGTTTTTCTGGAGAAAATTTAGGCTTCTTATTATTAATAATATTACTATCTTGCTTCTAGCCTGGACAAATTAGGCTTACTACTGTCATTGTTTTTCTACCAAAATATTAACCTCCAGGGAACCTTACTGAATACCATAGGTTATTGACAGTTGAGTTTCCTGTACTGTTGTTATCTTTAATATCTCTGCACTTCATGTAATCTGAGAACTATTTAGCTTATATAATCACCTTATTGTTCTTTTTCCTTGTCTCATAAACTTTCATTTTACACATATGTAGTCTAATATTCTGTGAAGACTCAGAGCAATTGCTATGCAGAGTTTTGGTGCTCTTTTTCTATATAGATTCCTCTTATGTTGAACTCTGCCTTGCAACTTACAACTACCTCAGTGAACCTAAACTTTAATCTCTGTATGTTCCATACCTGTGGTCAGTCACTTGAGTCATGTCTGACTCTTTGTGACCCTATGGGCCGTAGCCTGCCAGGCTCTTCTGTCCATGGGATTTTCCAGTTAAGAATACTGGAGTGGATTGTGATGACCTCTTCCAGGAGATCATACTGACCCAGGGACTGAACCCGTGCCTCCTGCATCTCCTGCATCACAGGTGGATTTTTCACCTGTATGCTTAGGTCAGGGATATCACTGCCCTCTGCCTGCGATTTCTGTCTATGTACTATGATCTGTAATGTGTCTCTGAAGTGAAGCGAAGTGAAGTGAAAGTTGCTCAGTGGTGTCTGACTCTTTGTGACCCATGGACTTTATAGTCCATGGAATTCTCCAGGCCAGAATACTAGTGCGGGTAGCCTTTCCTTTCTCCAGGGGATCTTCTCAACCTAGGGATCGAACCCAGGTCTCCCGCATTGCAGGCAGATTCTATACAAGGTGAGCCACAAGGGTAGCCCAAGAATACTGCAGTGGATAGCCTATCCCTTCTCCAGTGGATCTTTCCAATACAGGAATCAAACTGGGGTCTCCTACATTGCAGGTGGATTCTTTATCAATTGAGCTATTAGGGAAGCTCCACTGTGTCTCTAGGCAATTTTATTTCTCACACTACTTGTTTTTCCACTTTGGGAAATTTGGAAATCTGAAGCAGTGGCAAAAGACTGGAAAAGGTCAGTTTTCATTCCAATCCCAAAGAAAGGCATTGCCATGTTCAACTACAACACAATTGCACTCATTTCACATGCTCACAAAGTATTTTTCAAATTCCTCCGAGTGAGCCTTCAATATTACATAAACTGATAACTTCCAGAAGTTTAATCTGGATTTTAAAAAGGCAGAGGAACTGGAGCTCAAATTGCCAACATCTGTTGGATCATAGAAAAAGCAAGAGAATTCCAGAAAAACATCTACTTTTGCTTCATTGACTATGAAAAAGCCTTGGATTGTGTGAATCACTACAAACTGTGGAAATTTCTCAAAGAGATGGGAATACCAGACCATCTTACCTACCTCCTGAGAAACCTCTATGCAGGTTAAGAAGCAACAATTAGGGCTGAACATAGAACCACAGACTGGTTCCAAATTGGGAAAGGAATGTGTCAAGACTATATTTTCACCCTTCTTGTTTAATTTCTATGTAGAGTAGATCATGTAAAATGCTGGGGTGGATGAAGTACAAGATGAAATCAAGATTGCCAGGAAAAGTATCAATAACCTCAGATATGCAAATGACAACACTCTTATGGCAGAAATAGAAGAGGAACTAAAGAATCTATTGATGAAGGTGAAAGATGAGAGTGAAAAAGCCAGCTAAAACTCAACATTCAAAAATGAAGATCATGGCATTCAGTCCCATTATTGCATGGCAAATATGTGGGGAAACAATGGGGAAATGATGACAGACTTCATATTCTTGGACTCCAAAATCACTGCAAATGGTGACTACAATCATGAAATTAAAAGACGCTTGCTCCTTGGAAGAAAAGCTATGATAAACCTAGACAGCATTTTAAAAAGCAGAGACATTACTTTGCCAACAAAGTTTCATCTAGTCAAAGCTATAGTTTTTCCCGTAGTCATGTACAGATGTGAGAGATGGACCATAAAGAAAGCTGAGAAGCAAAGAATTCATGCTTTTGAACTGTGGATTTGGAGAAGACTCTTGAGAGTCCCTGGGACTATAAGGACATTATATAATCCTGAATATTTATTGGAAGGACTGATGTTGAAGTTTAAACTCCAATAATTTGGCCCACCTGATGCAGAGAGACCTGGCTCATTAGAAAAGACTCTGATGCTTGGATGGACTGAAGGCATGAGGAGAAGGGGACAACAGAGAAAGAGATTTTGTGATGGCATTACAGACTCAATTGACATGAGTTTGAGCATGCTCCAGGAGATGGTGAAGGACACGGAATTCTCCCATGCTGTAGTCCATAGGTTCACAAAGAATCAGACATGACTGAGCAACTGAACAACAAAAATTCCATATTTATTGCTCTTTACTGAACTGGCTTTATATTGTGAAAATCACTTAATTTTGATACTGTCAACAAGTCAGCACACCATCAGTTGTTTGAAAAAATTTATTTTATGTTATATGTGATTTTAATGAAGAAAGTAGTAAAGATGCTATGTGAGATATAAAATAAATTTTAAAATATGAACTCTGAAACTGAAGCCTATTATACAGAGTGAAGTAAGCCAGAAGGAAAAACATCAATACAGTATACTAACGCATATATTTGGAATTTAGAAAGATGGTAACAATAATGCGGTGTACGAGACAGCAAAAGAGACACCGATGTATAGAACAGTCTTATGGACTCTGTGGGAGAGGGAGAGGGTGGGAAGATTTGGGAGAATGACATTGAAACATGTAAAATATCATGTAAGAAACGAGTTGCCAGTCCAGGTTCGATGCAAGATACTGGATGCTTGGGGCTAGTGCACTGGGACGACCCAGAGGGATGGTATGGGGAGGGAGGAGGGAGGAGGGTTCAGGATGGGGAACACATGTATACCTGTGGCGGATTCATTTTGATATTTGGCAAAACTAATACAATTATGTAAAGTTTAAAAATAAAATAAAATTTAAAAAAAATAAATAAATTTAAAAAAAATTAAAATATGAACTCTGAAATAAGGCTTCTTGAGTACGAATCCTTAGTTTACCATTTACTTGGTCTGTATCCTAGGAACGGTTAACTGTGCTTTTCCTACCTTGTCGTTCTAATCTGAGACATAATATCATCTATTTTGTAGAGTTGTTGTGAAGAATAAATTATATGTGTGTGTTTAAAATAGCTGGTACATCTAACAGCTGTAAATGTAATTATTATTATTCCCATAGACAAAATAAAATATAAAAGAGAAATAATAGAGAATTAGATTTCAATACAGAAAATATGTGGGCAAGTAACTTTGTAAGTATAATTAGTTGCATTTTTAAGGTGATAAATAAAATAACTGATAAGGCATAATAAATATCACTTCTATTGATCAGAATATGAACCAAAACATTCTGATATAAGACAGAAATGTGACCAAGAAGAACAGGAAAATCACTTGTGCTTCTCTGCTGGAGTCCAGCTCCAGCAGCCAGGGATTCAACCAGAAGAGATGAACGGTGTTGGTGAGTAATGAGACAGCCTCCAAGTTTTCTTGGACTGCCTGTTTATTTCAAGCTTATGATTCTCTTTTATACTTTTACAAAAGTATTAGGTCAGAGGTTTGATATTTTCAGTTCCCCCTCTCCCAGATTTATTATCTCCATAAATCATTGTTGCTCTTCAAGCAGAGTTCCTGCTTCAGTGATTCTCTGGGAATCAGCCTTATCATCTATTATCTTCCTCATCTAATGTGTCCCATAATTAACTTGTGATTACATTGTAACTCATGCTACATTCCTCAGTTTACTACTTATCTTCCTAAATCCTGTTTGCCCCTAACATCCTGAGCTCACTATCTCTTAAAAACGCTTCTAGCTATAGTGTCCCTAAAAATTCCTAACTTCTATAAGCTATAGTAAAATATGCTAACTTCACAACATTCCTTAAATCTTTAACTTCTAACTGTTTTAATGATTTCTAAGCCCTAAATTCAGTAAACTCCTTTGCCATAAACATTCTCCTCACAAATAGGCTTCAGATAGCAATCCCTCCTATGGCCTCAAGCTACAGCCTATCTGCTTATCCTGGAACACTCTTTTGTAAAAGTCCTTAAACCAATGTCAATTATGAATTATTCTCTGAGCACAGCTGCAGAAGGCTTTGTGCCTTCTCATGCTCCTCTCAAGAACAAGAAGCACCTTAATATTCCTGTTCAGTCAACTCAGCCGAGGAGAGGAAAAGACATGTCAGAATTACAAGGCCTAACTCCTTCATCCCAGGACCGTGCCTGCGGAATGAGGAGAGGGGTCTGGGGCCATGCCTCCATTTTGTCAGTAATGCCTAATGCGGCTCACGACAATTCTCTGCTGGGATAGCTAGGGTATATTTTTTCTGTAAGATTGCTGTGCCTATACAGACCTTATAAAATGTCAGGACTCACACCAGTCCAGATGTGTGAAAGAGACACCAAGAGTCCTGACTGAGAAATGATGCAAACTACATTAATTCCCTGAAAAAGATTAAGGCACGTATCAAAGAGCAGAAGATTTTGAGACAGAGGAGCCTGGTGAATTGCCCTTTGCTTTAAAGTCAGAGCAACTATAAATATGAAGAAAACTAAAATAGACATCTGGGTTCATATATGAAATAAATCTCTGAGAACAGGGAATTTTTCTATCACATGAGTATTGCTCCTTCTTCGTTGGTATGCTAATTTACTTGTTAGGATTATGGGGACCTCAGGTTAACTCAATGCTTGAGGTCAGTATTTTACTTCTATCAGTGAGTAAAATAAGGAAAAAAAAAATACTACTAAACATATCTCCCTGGATTTTGAAGATCCCCTGGAGGAGGCAATGTCAGCCCACTCTAGTACTCTTGCCTAGAAAATTCCATGGACAGAGCAGCCTGGTTGGCACAGTCCATGGAGACACAAAGTGTTGGACACAATTGAGTGACTCAGCAGTCACTTGCTCAAACATGTCTTAAGGCTGTAATTTTTCATGAGGTACATAATTTCAAAATGCTAAACAGAAGAAAAGAGAAAGGAGAGGAAAAAAAAAAAAAAAACGAGCCCTCTTGCTGAAAATGAATTCTCAATAAAAGTTAAAAACAAAATATTAAGAAATGCAATGCTGAAAAAGCCAATATGGTTGACAGCTAAAAATTTATTTTTGATAAAATTAATCTTTAAAGAGCAGCATTTCAAAGTCTTGAAATGAGTCTGAAAAAGAGGTTCAAACTTAAATCTGAAAGCATAACTTACATTAAAAGAGCAAAAAAGTATGAAACAAAATAAGGTGAAATTAAATTATACTAGAACAGACATCTAGATTCAATATTAATGATACTTTTGTAGTTCTTGAAATTACTGGTAAATGTTCATTTTCTGACTATGCTTAAATATTTATATAAATATATTACATCAGAGTTAACAAAATACTGTATAAAGAAACAAACTCTGAATATGTTTTATCAATTATTTTATAGTTATTATTTACCACAAATAAAACGTATTAGAAACATGCCAGGTTAGAGATATTGAAAAAGACACATGGACCCACTGCTCATTACAGCATTATTTACAATAGCTAAAACATGGAAGCACCCTAGATGTCCATTGACAGATGAATGGATAAAGAAGCTGTGGTACATATATACAATGGAATATTACTCAGTCATAAAAGGAACACTTGAGTTCTTCCTAATGAGGTGGCTGAACATAGAGATATTACACAGAGTGAAGTAAGTCAGAAAGAGCAAGATAAATATCGTATACTAATGCGTATATATGGAATTTAGAAAGATGGTACTGATGACATTATTTGCAGAGCACCCATAGAGACACAGACATAGACAACAGACTTATGGACGTAGAGGGTGGAGCCAGGAGGAGAGAGTGAGATGAATGGAGAGAGTAACATGGAAACTTACATTATCATGTGTAAAACAGATAGCCAATGGGAATTTGCTGTATGACTCAGGGAACTCAAAAAGGAGCTCTGTAGCAACCTAGAGGGTGGGGTGGGGTGGGAAGGGAGATGGGAGAGAGGTTCAAGAGTGAGGATACATATGTATACCTATGGGTGATTCATGTTGATGTTTGGCAGAAACCAACAAATACTGCAAAGCAATTATCCTTCATTAAAAAATAAATTATTTAAAAAGAAAAAACATGCCAGGTAAGGTATTTCCCTGGAGATCCAGTGGTTAGGTCTCTGAGCTTCCACTGAAGGGGCACAGCTCGATATCTGGTTGGGTAACTAACATCCCACCTACCACTTGGAATGGCCAAAAGCTTGTGTTAAGGAATAAAAAGATTTATTAAATAAATAAATTAAACAAAAATGCCAGGTTAGTTCTCTATACATTCTGAATATAAAAACTGGAAAAAAGATGAGGACATGAAAAACTGTTATAATAATATAAAACATAAACATAAAACATTACCACATTTAAAATGCTCAGAAGTAACATTAAAGTCAGTAAAAATGTGCTCAAGTAAAAGTAATGGGGATAAGTGGTACAGTAACAATGCTAAGTTGTTTCAGTTGTGTCCAATTCTTTGTGACCCCATATTCTATAGCCCACCAGGCTTCTCTGTCCATGGGATTCTCCAGGCAAGAATACTGGAGTGGGTTGCCATTTCCTTCTCCAACAGTAACAATATCATGATAAAATTTCTTTTTCCTACATGATCACTAAGAGACAGTTCCAGTCAACAAGAGAGAAGTACAAAGGGGTAATCATTTGACCTACTATACAACTAAAATATAAAATAACACTGGCTTCCCTGGTAGCTCAGATGGTAAAGAATCTGCCTGCAATGAGGAAGACCTGGTTTCGAGGTTGGGAAGATCCCCTCGAGGAGGTCATGGCAATCCACTCTAGTATTCTTGCTTGGAGAATCCCCATAGACAGAGGACCCTGGCAGGTTATGATCCATGGGGTTTCAAAGAGTTAGACATGACTGAGCAACTAAGCATACACAGAAACAAGAAAAGAATTCATTTTTAAAAATTGATCTTAAATACTATGACAAATATGCAATGCACATAAATCACCAATGTTAGTCTCAAAGTTACACATTAAATATGTAAACACAAAAAAAGACCAATAGCATAATTGATAAGTACTTTGGGTTGGCAGCTGATCTGCAGAATAATCAAAATAGTAGGAAAACATCAATCTCATTGATGATCAGGAATATTCAATTTTCATATTTGAACATTCAAATATTCATATAATCAAAAAGATTATATGATACCATTATACACCTATAATATTGATTTAAAATAGGCTAAAATACTAATTTTTAAGGCTGAGTGCTGAAGAATTGATGCTTTTGAATTGTGGCATTGGAGTAGACTGTTGAGAGTCCCTTGGACTGCAGGACATCAAACCATTCAACCATAAAGGAAATCAGTCCTGGATATTCATTGAAAGAACTGATGCTGAAGCTGAAGCTCCAATACTTTGGCCACCTGAAAAAGACCTGATGCTGGGAAATATTGAAGGCAGGAGGAGAAGGGTACATCAGAGGATGGAATGGCTGGATGGCATCACCCACTCAATGGACATGAATTTGAGCAAGCGCCTAGGAGTTGGTGATGGACAGGGAAACCTGGCATGCTGCAGTCCATGGGGTTGCAAACAGTCGGACATGACTGAGCAACTAAACTGAACTGATAGATGTCCAAGTGTCACTATAAATAATTCAGTTACAGAAAATACCAACTTTAGGTATTAGGGTGCATTATTGACTTATATCTTAAGTTATATACACCAAGTATGCAGTTTTCCCCCAAAATTAGAAATACCATATGATCCAGCAATTTCACTTATGGTTATTTTTTCAAAGTGTGTATCAAGAATGTGAATGGATAAGAGGTGGTATCCATGGATTATCGCTTAGCCATAAAGAAAAATAAAATCTTGTCATTTGTGACAACATAGAAGGACCTAGAGGGGATTATGCTAAGTACAATAAGTCAGAGTGACAAATACATCATACATCACAAGTATGATGTCATTTGTATGTGGAAACCGAAAACCAAAACCAATGAACTAAAATAACAAAACAGTAATGTAGTCATAGATACAGAGAACAAATAAGTGGTTGCCAGACAGGAGAGGGAAGTAGTGATGAGAAAACTAGGTGAGAGAGATTAAGATTTACAAACTTTCCTTATAAAATAAATGAGTTTGGGGGACAAAATGAATGCCATGAGAATAAAGTCAATGAGATTCATCCTTTGGGCAGCTGAAAGAAAAAAGCAGGAGAAATATAAGGGAATAAAAATAGAATTTTAAGAGTGTTTTCAGAGAAAAATTCTCTGTGTTATAATAAAAACACATTTTAGTTACACAAGGACGGAATGATTTACCATGAACTTCTTACACTACATATAGAGTTTCAAAAAACCCTGACATGCAAGTCATGAAATATCTAGAGAAATATTGATCTCCTATCTGCTTTTTTGACTATGCCAAAGCCTTTGACTGTGTGGATCACAATAAACTGTGGAAAATTCTGAAAGAGATGGGAATACCAGACCACCTGACCTGCCTCTTCAGAAACCTATATGCAGGTCAGGAAGCCACAGTTAGAACTGGACATGGAACAACGTACTGGTTCCAAATAGGAGAAGAAGTACGTCAAGGCTGTATATTGTCACCCTGCTTATTTAACTTCTATGCAGAGTACATCATGAGAAACACTGGGCTGGAAGAAGCACAAGCTGGAATCAAAATTGCCAGGAGAAATATCGATAACCTCAGATATGTAGATGACACCACCCTTATGGCAGAAAGTGAAGAGAAACTAAAAAGCCTCTTGATGAAGGTGAAAGAGGAGAGTGAAAAAGTTGGCTTAAAGCTCAACATTCAGAAAACGAAGATCATGGCATCTGGTCCCATCACTTAATGGGAATTAGATGGGGAAACACTGGAAACAGTGTTAGACTTTTTTTTTGGGCTCCAAAATCACTCCAATGGTCACTGCAGCAATGAAATTAAAAGACACTTACTCCTTGGAAGAAAAGTTATGGCCAACCTAGATAGCATATTCAAAAGCAGAGACATTACTTTGCCAACAAAGGTCCATCTAGTCAAGGCTATGGTTTTTCCAGTGGTCATGTATGGATGTGAGAGTTGGACTGTGAAGAAAGCTGAGTGCAGAAGAATTGATGCTTTTGAACTGTGGTGTTGGAGAAGACTCTTGAGAGTCCCTTGGACTGCAAGGAGATCCAGCCAGTCCATTCTGAAGGAGATCGGCCCTGGGATTTCTTTGGAAGGAATGATGCTAAAGCTGAAACTCCAGTACTTTGGCCACCTCATGCGAAGAGTTGACTCATTGGAAAAGACTCTGATTCTGGGAAGGATTGGGAGCACGAGGAGAAGGGGATGCCAGAGGATGAGATGGCTGGATGGCATCACTGACTCAATGGATGTGAGGCTGAGTGAACTCTGGGATTTGCTGATGGACAGGGAGGCCTGGCGTGCTGTGATTCATGGGGTTGCAGAGTCAGACACGACTGAGTGACTGAACTGAACTGAACCCTGGGGGAGGGAAGAACAAAAATTCCACATAACAGAGACTCTCCTATTGCCTTGAGTGATCTTAATTACACGGAGATACTTAATGCTCACATGCTCTGGGAAACCTTCAGTTACCCAGACCCTTAGAGAGGATACAGGCAAACACTTCCAAGTTCATTTAGCCAGAACGATGTGACAAGGGTCCTTCATAAACACCTGGTAGCTGCCAGGTTTGCACTGAGACTTGGAAAATTGGGAGGAATGAGACTGGGAAGGTGTAAGGAAAGGACAGAGGATGGGGCAGGCCTGGGGTTGAGGAGAAGGGGCAGGACACTTTGGATGGAACAGTGGGTTCTGAGAGCAGCAGTGACCCCAGGACTGGCTGTGCTGGGACTGCTCAACCCCAGGAGACCAGGTCAGCAGGGCTGTGAAAGCAAGTGTGTGAAGAAGCCCAGTCGACCCTTCACAGACTCTAGCGTCTGCAGTCATGGAAGGTCTCTAGGAGCAGCTGAATGTGGACCTCTCACATGGAAGCACCTTCAGCACATCAGCCTTTGCTGGTGCAGAGGCTGAGATGAGCTCCAGGAGACTGAGCCCAGGCAGGGACCCCAAGGCCTGTGTGCTGCGACTCATCCACCCCTGGAAGCACCCTTTACACGAGGAATTAACAGTGAGAATAAACATGAGAGGAAGCCACAAGTACTGAAAGTGCAGGAGGAGAGAGTTCACGTCTCACACACTACCTCACATGCATACAAGGACGTGGTCTCTAGTGTCAAGTGACAATAAGAGTTTTGTGCCCACTAGGATATGGCTATCACAGTTCAACATGCAATAGAAAACAGAGTCTGCAGTACACAATACCCAAGATGTGCTGACCAGAGACCTGCCTTCCATATTAGTGGAAAAGCAGAAAAGAGCAGCTCTTACGGGAAAAATAATTTTTGAAGAGCAAAGCAAGAAAAGGTGATTGTAAACAGAACACAACGCAAGTCCAGGACACAATTTCTCTATCATATCATTTAATGTGTAAAGATTAAGTCAGAATTCTATACAGATTTCCTTCTTCCTAATTTCATGTTCACTTTCCTTAGTCTCCAGAGGGTTTAACTCTAAACTTCCAGAACCCTCTCCCGTCAGATCCCAACTGAATGTTGTTTCCGGCCTGTGTCCCCTTCCTCATCACTGCACCAAATGCTCTCCACAACGCATTCCATAGGAACACAACCATGAGCAACAAAGTGATTAGAATGAGCGACCCACCCACTTCTCCTGCTCCATTGAGGCCCTTCTGGCTCTCACAGCATCACCTTGACCTTTTTCCAAAGGTTCTGAAGAGACACCCCACTGTGGATAGCAGATGGCAGTCGTCTGTGCTCTGTGCAGTCTGAGCCCTTCAGTAAGACACTGATCTCAGTTGTAAACCTAGAGATAGAGATGCTGAAAGAGTCAGTTCTCAACCTCTCACTTCTACAGATGCATTAGACCTCTCACCTTCATGCTAACCAACCTGAAATCACAAATGTTTTGACACATGTATAACATGTTTTTATGCAAATTATAGCAGTCACATCTCGCTCGTGCCTACCAACTATAACACACAAAAACCACTATATATGTTTATATATGTGTGTGGATAACTCATGCAGTTGATTTCAGCAATTTGTGAGCCCACAGACTAGCCTGCCAGGGCCCTCTGTCATGGAATTCTCCAGGCAAGAATACTGGAGTGGTTAGTCATTTCCTTCTTCAGGGGATCTTCCTGACTCAGGGTTTTAACCCAGGTCTTCTGGATTGCAGGTGAATTCTTTATTGTCTGAGCCACCAAGGAAGACTGAATGAATTTTAAGATCAGCACCCCTTGTTCTGCCATTTCTGACAGATTATGGCAGAACAGGAACTTTGGTACCAGGGAGGGTGTAGGGATTCCCAGGTGGCTCAGTGGTAAAGAATCTGCCTGCCAATGCAGGAGACATGGGTTCAATCCATGGGTTGGGAAGATACTTTGGAGGAGGAAATGACAATCCACTTCAATATTCTTGCCTGGAAAATGCCATGGACAGAGTAGCCTGGTGGGATGTAGTCCACGAGGTCACAAAAAGTGGGACACAACTAAGTGACTGAGTATGCACGGATAGATATATATATAGGATGTTAACAACCCTCGTGTTTATTCCCTTTGCATTTTCTGGCCATTTCAAGATGGCTGATAGATTAGCAAAGAAAAGACCTCTGTCCCATGAGAGTATTTAGACTGAGGGGTAAGAGGGATGTGGCCCTCTACTTGTTTCTGTGGTAACCAATGAGCCAATCTGCTGTTCATTCCCACTGTAACTGGTAGACTCCTTATTCCCCCAGAGTAAAGAATGCTGCAGCTGCTGTCTTCTGCCTGTCCTCTGCTATCCACAGTGGGTGTCTCTGCAGGACTCTTTTACTTCATATGTAAGACATCCCATCTATTAAACCTTTGATATCTCTGTCAGCTCTGGGATCTTTCTTTGGCCTCAAATCAAGGCAAGTACAGGGCTTGTAGGCCTGTAAAGTGCAGCTCAATAGCTTCTGCAGAGTATTTGGCTGGCCTGATTTGATGATTCATTTGTATGTATTTCCTGGGCTCATGCACACATCCCAGGTACTCATGAGCCTTTGGGACACTGAAACAGCAATGTCAACAGCAGGTGCTCCATTTGAGGGGACAGGTATGGACACAAGGCCCAGGGTGCCTGTGCTGAACATCATCAGAGAAGAGGTAAGGAGGGAGGGACACTGTGTCTCCTTACAAGCCCATCTCTCCAACACTGACTCTGATGAGATCAGGGAGGGAGGGACATAGGGCCTTCAGAGAGACACAACCAGCACACTGAACACTACACACAACACTGAGAAAGTGAAATAAGGCACGAGGAATTGAAATGACAGATCATGCTCACAGACTAGAGACTTAGTACTATTGACATTTCTACTCTGCCCAAATCTAAGGAAAAATTCACTGCACCACCAATCAAAATACTAACATCATTTTCATAGAAATGGAAAAAAACAAATCAAAAAATATATATGGAACCACTAAGGATTCCAAATAGACAAAATAATCTTGAGAACAAAGATCAAAGTATCTCACTTCCTGATATCAAAACACATTACAAAGATATAGGAACCAAAGCTGAATGATACTGATATAGAAATAGATACATACCCCTAAAGACCAGAATAAAGAGCCCCAAGAAAACTCATGGATACATGGTCAAATGAAATTCATCAAGGTTCTAAGACAATGAAATAGGAAAAGGGTAGTCTCTTCAATAATCAGTAGGATGAAAAGATAACCTACAGAAAAATTACAAGCCATATACCAGATAAGGAGCTCATATTCAAAATACATAAGAAAATACCACAGCTCATATGCAAAATGAATAAAATATTAAAAAGAGTAAATAAGTGAGTTGAGGAATGTGCAAAGATTCAAACAGATGTTTCAGGAACAAGACATACAAGTGGCTAACTTACAAAGGAGAAGGCTTCCAACCTCACTAATCATCAGGGCAAAGTAAATCAACACCTCATGCCTGTTAGGTTGTATATTATAAAGGCAAAGAATTAACAGGTTAAGGCCATGATGTGGGGACCTGGAACCTTTGTACACTGCTGATGGGAATGTAAGTTGTGTGGCTATGCTGGTGAAAACAGTAAAAGGTTCCTTATAAGAGTATTAACAGAATGTCATATGATTCAGCAAACACAGTTCTGGACATATACACAAAGGACATTAAATCAGTATCACAGAGAGATATCTGCAGTCCTAAATTCAACTGCATCACTTTCCACAACAGCCTAGATATACAACCAACTTGAGGTAACAAATAAGTATTCTGTGCCTGAGGTAACTTTAGATAACTGGGAGAAACTTAATTCTCAAAATAACTGCTTAAGTCTCTTAGCCCCTCAGGGAGGATGAAAACAATATTATAATTAAAGTAGCATGTCCAAATTATCTTAGTCTGAACTGGTGCCACAAAGGTTCTACAGATAGGGAGGCCTCATATACACATAGAACCAGCCAGGGTTTACCCCAACCTTGGAAGGACTAGAAGGAATGAAACCTGGGAAAGCTTGAGTAAAGGTCACAGGATGGGCAGGACTGGGGTGTGGGGAGCAGATGCAGGGCTGTCTGGATGGAGCACTGGGTTCTATGGGGAACAGTGACACTGAGTCCTGCTGCTCTGAGTCTCTGACCTAGGTCTGGTCAGTCCCAGAAGACCAGGTCAGCAGGGCTGTGAGAATGTGTGTAAAGAAAACCAGTGGCTCCTTCACATTTTCTAGAATCTGTGGCCATGCTGGTCTCTGGCAGCAGCTAAGGAAGTACCTTCAGCACAGCATCCTTGGGGAGGTTTGGAAGCTAAGAAGAGCTCCAGGAGACTCAGTCCAGGCAGGGACACCAGAGCCTGTGTGCTTTGACTTATCCCACCCCCAAAACACCCTTTACATTAGGAATAAACAATGAAGACAAATGTGAGGGGAAGCCACAAGTCCTGAAAATGCAGAGGGAGAGGGTTCATGTCTCACCCAGAACCTGACACTCATTGCAAGAACTTGGTCTGCAGTGTCAAGTAACTATTAGACTTTTGGTCCCATTAGGATATGGCCATCATAGGAGAATTTAAACATGAAGCCAAAGTCCCTTGTATATAAGAATTTGAAGGTACTAAACATAAACCACACATTCATATTTGTCAATGAAGGGACAAAGAAAGAGGAGTCTTGTGAGAAAGGACATTTCTAAATGTAAAAGCAAGAAGAGATGTCTATAACAAGAAATGACTATAAGCACAGCACAATAAAACACATGGACACATAGTTCTATTATTTCATTAAAATATGAGGAACATATCACAACTTTACACATATTCCCTTCTTCTTCTTCAGTTTATATTCACCTTCTTTTATCTCCCAAGTGGTCCAGAAACCATCTCCCTCTAATTTAAATCCTCAGTTCATATTCACCTATTTTATCTCCAAAGAAGCAGGTATAACCCAAGTGGTTCAGGAACCCTCTCCCTCTAAATCCTACTCTCCCTGAGAACTGTGCCCTACCTAGTTCTCTTCTACATCACTGCTGCTAGTGCTCTCTAGCATACATTCTGTAGATGTATGAGCAATAATACAGTCATTATACAAGTTGACCCACCCATCTCTCCTCCTCCTCTTGGCTCACAAAACATCTCCCTGGTCTTCCCTCCAGGTTCACAGACCTTCCCTGTGCTTTGGTGAAGTTAGAGCCCTTCCACAAGATGTTGATCACAGTTGCAAAATTTCACATGACAGAGAGATGCTGAGAGAATCACCTTTTAACCTTACATTTCCACACGCTCAATATAGCTCTCACTTTCAAGCTTATGAAACTGAAATTCCAACACTTATGGACACACTTGGAATATCACTAATGTGACCAAGTAACTGTGTGTTTTTTGCGGGTTTTTTAAGATAACACATTAACTATTGTTTGAAGAATGTTCATTATAAATAGGCTGATCTGAGCAGTGGCTACTACACTGGAACATTCAACTCTAAAAGTTCCAAAGATAAGGAAAAGACACTGAACTGCTTTCTGGTTTTTCTTTATTGCAGAAGATTTGATGGTCTGATATGCTCATTCATATGTAGGTATACCTGGGTCTCTTGGACACAGGCCAGGCATTTGGAGAGTGCTTGTGGACATTTCAATAGTAAGGTGAACACTCAGATTCAAAGAAAATTCCCAGTAGGGGGCTCACTTGTAGGCAGAGGTGAAGGGCATGGCCCTGCACACCTGTACTACAAGTAACCATAGGGTATGAACAGAGGGGAGGGAGGACATTCCCTCTCTTCTTGAGCCCATCTTCCCCATCCCTGACTCATATAACTCAAACAAGGTAGTGCAAAAGGCTCCTTAGGAAGTGAAAGATTTGTGCACTGAAAACCATAGGACACTGTTGAAAGAAAGAAGAGACAAGTAAATGGAATGACATACCATATTCATAGACTGGAGTATTTAGTGCTGTTGACCTTCTTATACAACTAAAAGTGATATACATATATACTGAAACCACTCACAAAACCTCAATTTTATAGAAATGGAAAAAAAGAAAACCAAAATACTAACACGTATGGAACCTAAAAAAACCCAAAGTGAAAAAATCTTAAGAACAATGAGGCTTTAAAGCTTCCTGAATTCAAAACACATGATTGCCACAAAAATCAAACGAGTGTTGTACCAACAACAAAACAAGAAGAGAGACCAATGAACCATAAGAAGGGAATTGCAAATAAACTGACACATGTGTAGCCAAATTATCTTTGCCAGGGTTCTAAAATTACCAGGTGAAGAAAGGACAGTCTCAACAATCAGCAACAAGGCAACTTATAGAATGAAAGTATCTGCAAAATATGTATCTGAATAAGAGGCCTATATCCAGAATATCAAAGAAACTACTACAACTCAACTCCAAAACAACAGCAGGCAAATAACTGAAGTTTCAGTCATTCAAATCAGTTACTCAGACTTGTCTGGCTGTTTGCAACCCCATGGAATGCAGCACACCAAGCCTCCTTGTCTATCACCAACTCCTGGAGTTTACTAAAACTCATGTCCATTGAGTCAGTGATGCCATCCAACCATTTCATCCTCTGTCGTCCCCTTCTCCTCCTGCTTTCAATCTTTCCCAGTATCAGGGTCTTTTAAAATGAGTCAGTTCTTTGCATCAGGTGGCCAAAGTACTGGAGTTTCAGCTTCAACAGCAGTCCTCCCAGTGAATATTCAGGACAGGTTTGATCTCCTAGCAGTCCATGGGACTCTCAAGAGTCTTCTCCAACACCACAGTTCAAAAGCATCAATTCTTTGGCACTCAGCTTTCTTTATAGTCCAACTCTCACATCTGTAAAAAGCTTCAATAATATTTCTTCCTAGAAGTGATCAATATGCATAAGAATAGTGCTCAACATCACTAAGTATCAGTGAAGCAGAAACCAAGTCAAAGGGAGATATCACCTTTGAGGATGTGTATTATAAATAGAATATAACAGATGTTAGCAAGGATGTGGAGAAGTGCAACTTTTGTACCCTGTTGGTGGGAATGGAAAATGACATACCCATTATGGAACAGTTTGGAAGTCCCTCCAAAAATTATAAGGATCCAAAAATTATCATAAGATCCAGAAATCACTTATTTGAGTTTATGTCCAAAGGATACAAAGCTAGAATGTTCCAGGATGTATCTACAATTTCTTATCCTTTGCCACCTTGTACACAACAACCAAGATGGAGATACTGTCCAGTGCCCACGGGCAGATAAATCAAGAAAATGTGATGTATACATACACTGGAATGTGATTCAGTCTTTAAAAATGAAGGAAATCCTGTCATTTTCAGCAATAAATGGAGTGGAAAGATATAGTTAAGAGTGAAATAAAGTCACAGTAAGACAAACAGTGCAGGATTCCATTTACCTGTGGTATCCAGAGGAAAACTGAGGAGAAGCTGAGAGTAGAAGGGTGATTCCAAGAGCCGGAAGGAAGTTGACATTGGGAGGGTCTGTTGAATGGTTATAAAATTTTAGTTGCCAGGTGGAAAAGTTCTAGAGACAGGCAAAGCAACATGTTGCATTGAGTTAACAGGACTGACTGGACACCAAACCTTAAGAGGCAAAGCTGGACTGAACTTCCTCCATCTATGCCTGGACGCTCCTCCTTTATCAGATTCTTCTAGAACTGGGTGTGTCACGTGGGTACCACCAGGGGCTCCCAGCAGAAGGAGGAGCCTCCCCAGAACCATTAGGTGCCTTGGGTGAGGGGGGAGGATTCATTCTGAGGCTCAAGTGGGAGAGAGTTTGAGTGAGGGAAGTGGCAGAGGGATGAATGATGACCAATCAAAATGCTATAAGACCTACTAAGAGGTGAGATTTACTGTTAAATGAATGTGTTTTTGGCCCAGTAAGGGGGCTTCTGAAACACAGTTTTGCTCATTAAGAAGCCTGTAGGGCTTCCCTGGTGGCTCAGTGGTTAAAAATCTACCTGCCAATGCAGGAGATACAGGCTCAATCCCTGGTCTGGAATGATTCCACATGCCCTGGAGCAACTAAGCTAATGACCCACAACTACTGAGCCTGTGCCCTAGAGCCCAAGAGCTGCAGCTACTGAGCCCACGTGCCAAAACCACTGCAGCCCAAGAGCCCTAGAACTCTGTTCTGCAACAAAAGAAGCCTCCAAAGTGATGTGATGTCACAGCTATACCATTGCCCTCGCTCTCCACGAGTAGAGAAAAGCCTGTGCAGCAATGAAGACCCAGCAGAGACAATTAAAATATTAATAAAAATTAAAAGAATCCTGTAAATATTTTCCTGGGTAATGATCTAATTTGTCTTCCAGGTTAAAGGATTTCTCTTGCTATAAAATCAAATCATACAGCTAATGTATACCTTGTTTAATTCTTATACACATACTCATTCATGGTACAATGGTGATGGGAATTTTTAGGGGGAAGATGACACCAGTAACAGTGACGTTTAGGGTGACATAAATTGACAAAAACACAACACACAAAAAATCACACACACACAAAGAATCACACTATTCATTACACATAGAGACAAACCTATTCCCATGGACACAAACCTACATTATTAACCATAACATAACTTCTTCCTGGAACTATAGGTACTGGCCACATTATTCTACTTGCAAGCTACTTTTACCACCAAGGTCCCTACACTCGTTCCCAGCAGGAATTTGGAATCAGTGTGTGTCTGCCCTAAAACCAGTGAGAAAGCCCCAAATTTCCCATCTACAGAGCTTTTTCTGCCCAAGTGAATGACTCTAGAATACCTACCGCTTTCACATTCTGGAAGGGCCACCTGCAAGTACAAAAGAGAAGACACTGTGAGGAGAAGATCACAAAGATGCACAGTGTTTGGTTCATTTGGTGACAGTAGAAAACCTGATGAGGAGCAGTGGTGGAGTCCAGGGAACCCAGCAAGATCAGAGCACTGGTGCTCAGGATGTCAGGATGAAAGGCAAGACCTGTGCCTGGAGGATGGAACTTCCAAGTCCATTTGCGTTGGAAATTGCAGAATTCTTTTCCTAGGGGAAATGTTGCTGCAGGAGAGAGAACTCTGTACTCTACAGGGTGTGGTGGATGCTAGCAATTTCAATATCCTGTGGACTGAGGCATCATGAGTCTGTAAAAGACTCACTCCACATTATCTCAACCAAGGGAATCATCTCTAACTGGAACAAACACCCTCAAAGACTCATAACTTAATTTTACTGAAAGAGAAATGAAACAATATTTCTGTCTCAGTCCAGAAAAAAAAAAAAAAAACAGCTTGCCTTGGAGATATACGGAGTCTCTTCTGTCCTGTCAAACGTGGATTGACTGACAGGTCCTCAGTTAGATCTAGAGGGACACAGAATAGCTGTTACAACACTGGTGAGGCTGCTTTGCAAACATTCAAGGGGTTTTCTCTTCGTGTAGACATGGGGTGGTGTGCATGGCTGTGGGAGGTTAATGAGTATGAGCTGAATTCGTGTTCATCCATTCTCTTCAGAGGAGAAGGCAATTGCACCCCACTCCATTGCTCTTGCCTGGAAAATCCCATGGACGGAGGAGCCTGGTAGGCTGCAGTCCATGGGGTCGCTAAGAGTCGGACACGACTGAGTGACTTCACTTTCAGTTTTCACTTTCATGCATCAGAGAAGGAAATGGCAACCCGCTCCAGTGTTCTTGCCTGGAGAATCCCAGGGACCGTGGAGCCTGATGGGCTGCCGTCTTTGGGGTCACACAGAGTCGGACACGACTGAAGCGACTTAGCAGCAGCATTCTCTTCAGAGGAGAAAGGAAAGCAAAGGAGAGGAGGAAGGAAATGGAAACAGAGCTTTGCCCTCTAGCTAAGAGAAACCTAATAAAAAGGAAATATTCAGTCTAATAAAAGGAAAACTCTAAAATGAATGCTACTGTTCAATGAAACAGACCTATGACTCCTCCTGCTTATTTTGAGCTCCTGCTAAATTGTCACTGTCTCTTGATTTTTCCCAGATCATTCTTCCTCCAGGATCCACAGGTGCTTCTACTACATCATGTTTTCTATGAGACTTTGTACTTGATTAAAAGTAAACTCTGTTAGAGGACTGAATTCAAACCTGAGCGAAATATGCTCTTCTATTAATTCACTAATCACTTGTCTTAAAGAATATCAGATATACAAGTTTTGATAATACAGAATTCCTATACAGCTACTATCAACAATACCATATTTTTCTATAAATATTTGTTTTCTCTACAGTATGTGGATGTCCACTGAGTCAGCTGCTGTCCATACTCACAGGGGGCATACGTTTAGTGGGACAACACCTTAGAAAAAGCACAGAGTAAGCACTAAACATCTCTAAACCACACAGATAGGGGATTTTCAACAAGAGTCATGGTCACCAAGCTAACAATCAAGTTTCACTTTGAGTTCTTAGTTGCCATTACCCCTTGGGTGTGTGCTGCAGGGTTTCATCAATTGAAAGACTTATGGTACTGTTACCCAATACAATAACACATCTTCCTGATTCTTATCTGTTTGTGCCCTAGTTAATCTGATACCTGCACTGATGGATGTGACCTGTATTGTCCACATGAAGCTATACAACTCTCTGTGAGCTGATAGAAGGATGAGGGTCCAGAGATAACTTTCACACTAATGACTGTGCCGAAGTCGGCCATTAATCCCCCCAGTAGCTGCCCTGGGTTCTGTGACCACAGAGGCCACCTTATAATGAAGGGCAGGGTCTGGAACTCTGGAGCTACTAATACTTCGAGGTATGGACATGGAGCAGGGACCCCTTGCTCCATGACTGAGGGTCACTCATCTCACTGACATGGGCAGGTCAGGGGTCAAGAGCATTCATACTTAGACCCAGCCCTGGGTTTTCAGTTTATCTTTGCAACTTAAGATATCAAAAGCTGAGATCATCGATCTCTGCACCATCTCCAGCCAACTAAAGGGAACACGAACCAAACCTGGGGAAGAGCTATGTTGATGGCACAAGAGGGAATGCACAGAGACTGTGCAGTGTTAATGAGACTTTTTTGCAAAGAACACTGACAGCTTTATTGTCTAAAAGGAAATATCTCCTGAGTAAATACACAGATAGGCAGATTCACAATCATACGATGTGGGTTCACACAGCCCCACCTCCAAACACCCTCCTTCACACAATCCCACACCATCTAAATGATACAGCTGCTTCTGGAGACACTAGAACTGGGCCAGCACATTTTCCTGGGATATCAATCTGTTGGTCTCACCACCTGTAGGAACCCAAATTCAGGGCTCCTCCCCAACTTGAGGCAGCAAAGAGACCCACCTTCATCAATTAGATTGTATCTGAACAGAGGGATGTATATATCCCTGAATATGAAGAAATCTCTTTGGCTGTTTCATAAACCTGTGATGACAGACAAGAAAACAGTGTGAGGGTGTCAGCGTCTTTTATTCTCTGCACTAAGTCTTCTTTTCTCTGACTTTTCTTCTCAGAAAACTAAAACTCCTTAAGTCAATGGCCCCAAAAGAAATAGAAAGTCTCCCCTGTTGAAAAGTGTTTCCTATTTCACATAAGATCTCTCAGTTTCCGTTTGACCAACAATTACAAAATTCTTTTCAAGGAGGAAAAATTTCTGCTGAGGAAAGTACCTACTGTTATACAGTAGTAACATGCTTTCATTTTAAAATGTCCTTTTAAATCAGGTCTGTGTTGATAACAGATATACCCTCAATATTCCAGCAACAAAGTAAACTGTATGTATCAGTGATAATGTACATTGTCAGATGACTATAATTGTATTCGGCTGAATAATAAAGAAAGAAGTGAAGCAAAGGTCTTATCCCAGATAAAGAGAGGTGACCATACCTTCAGGGTACTCAGTTCTTGTTCCTCATTCCATCCCTAAGGGGGTCCTCCACCAGGTCCTCCTGGGAACTAGTGAGACACAGAGTAGCTGTCAGGACACTGGTGAGGCTGCTCACCAATCCCTCAGTGTTCTTTTTTTTTTTTTTGATGGGGACACAAGGTGAAGTGTATGCATGTGGGAGGTTAGTAACTATGGACTGAGCTGCCATTGAATCATTCTCTTTGCTGGATGAAGGACAGCAAAGGAGAGGAGCAGGAAAGAAATGAGGTACAGCTTCTGCATATTAACCAGTGATAACCTAACAGATGGGGAAAAAGAAACACTAAAATGCATGTCAGCTTTCAATGATACAGACCTATGACCCTCCTGTCTGTTGAGCTGTCATTCCCTTTTCATGCAATGTCCATTGTCGGGGAGACCTCATGGTTCTCCTGTTTCTGTTCTTTCCATTTTTTTATGGAAGAGTGTGTACAAAACTGTCACTAGGCAATTGTACATTTTTCTAATTTAGGAAGATATTTAAGGCGGCCATCTGACAGCAGGACAAAAAATATAAATTAAAGAATAAAACAAAACTATAAAATACATTTATATCTCTCTAATGTGATGGAAATGAAAAAAAAAAAATGAGGACAAAAATTCAGTAACAGTTAACCAGCCCATTTGAAGAAAAAGCCTACAGAGGATCAGTAGGAACCTACCTCCAGAACAATAGTTCAGGATGCCCATTTTCACTCTCAAGGTTGAAGGTGAGCTCTTCTCACTTGACACCATATGTGAACCTCTCAGCTCACAAAGCGACACCTGGTGCAGAATGTGCATTATCACATTACAGTGGAGACGATTCATCACAACTTTCAGAGTGAACTGGACTCTGCACAGG
Organism: Bos mutus; assembly: GCF_027580195.1. Taxonomy (NCBI): domain Eukaryota; kingdom Metazoa; phylum Chordata; class Mammalia; order Artiodactyla; family Bovidae; genus Bos; species Bos mutus. The sequence continues at coordinate 47,782 of NW_027219968.1, forward strand.
ATGAGTCCAATTGCTACTGTCCAGAAACTGTGTTTCTATGGACAAACTGGGCTTTTCAAAGTAAATATTTTATTTCAAAAACTGAATCCTAGGTTCACAGATTCCTCTCTGATTAAGAAAATAATGTATATGAGAGAAAAAGGCCTGCCCCCCAAATATAGTTGTTTGTGAACATCTCAGGGTGAAGAAGAACAAGGTTAACTTGTTGACAAGAAAATGAATTCTATTCTTGTACATATATCATTTCCAATCATTTCTAAGATTTCTAAGTAACCAGATATTTCTAGATCAAATAATTTAAAATATGTTCCAGTTGAAATAAAAAGCAGCATTGAAATTCAACTGCAAAATGTCATATTCTTATTGTAAAATGCATATACTTATCAAATTATATAAATCTTTCTCTCCTTCTCTACATATATTACTTCCTTTTCTTCATATGCACCTACATGTACAGACTTACTTATCTCTCAGTCTCTGTCAATTCATTTAACAATTTATCTGTTATTGTGTGTAAAGCCTGGCTATTCACTGAACAAGTAACAAAAAACAATTCACTGTGTTTTCAGCTGTAGGTTAGGTTAAAGTGTATTGTTTTTCTACATGAAGAATTTTAGACAACCCAATACTCTAGGATTAAATGTGTGTTCTGGGTCATAATTCAACACCTAATCGCTCCCCATTCTCATGGTCATGAACAGTGGCTATAGGATGATAAGTGACCAGCCCCCTAAAACACAGAAGTGAAAACTTTAAGAGAAAGATGAAAAAGTGGAAGTGAAGTCACTCAGTCATGTCCAACTCTTTGCGACCACATGGACTGTAGCCTACCAGGCTCCTCTGTCCATGGGATATTCCAGGCAAGAATACTGGAGTGGCTAAGAGACACAGATGTATAGAACAGTCTTTTGGACTCTGTGGGAGAGGGAGTGGGGGGGATGATTTGGGAGAATGGCATTAAAACATGTATAATATCATATAAGAAATGAATCACCAGTCCAGGTTCAGTGCAGGATACAGGAGGCTTGGGGCTGGTGCATTGGGATGACCCGGAGGGATGGTATGGGGAGGGAGGTGGGAGGGGGGTTCAGGATAGGATCACGTGTACACCCATGGCGGATGCATGTTGATGTATGGCAAAACCAATACAATGTTGTAAAGTAAAAAAAAAAAAAAAAAAAAGAATACTGGAGTGGGTTGCCATTTCCTTCTCCAAAAGTTGCCCCATTTAAAACAAATTAGGTGCCCTTACAAGGTATGGAATCCCATATTGTGTGTGTGTACCTCTGTGTTCAATAGCATCTGAGTCTTTGAAACCCCATGGACTGTAGCCTGTCAGGTTCCTCTGTCCATGGGATTTTCAAGGCAAGAATACTGGAGTGAGTTGCCATTTCCTTTCCAAGGGATCTTCCCAACCCAGGGATGGAACTCATGTCTCCTGTGTCTCCTGCACTGGGAGGCAGATTCTTTACCATTGAGCCATCTGGGAAGGCCAGGTGGAGTACAAAGCCTTATTGTCACTGAAAAAAAAAAAAAAGGTGAAAGTGTCAGTCACTCAATCACGTTGGGCTCTTTGCATCTCAATGGACTGTAGCCAGCCAGTCTCTCTGTCCATGGGATTCTCCAGGCAAGAATACTGGAATGGGTAGCCATTCCCCTCTCCAGGGGTCTTCCCAACCCAGGGATTGAACCTGTGTCTCTTGCACTGAAGGTAGATTCTTTATTGTGTGAGCCACCAGGGAAGCCCTTCATTGCTGACTCACCTCACCTCCAAATATCTGAACTAACAGACTAAATGGGTCCTTGATGAAATAAAACAATAATTAAGATGGTGTCAAATTATTTCCAAGGATTACCCAACTGAGATATGAAGCAATGGTGGAAAATAACAGGTAATATTGTTATTCTAAATGAACAATTTTAGTGCTTCCCAGCTTGATGGAAAATGTGTGTGTGTCTGTGTGTCTTTTGTGTGTGTGTGTGTGGTTATAAATAAGGAAACAGGAATAAAATTTAAAACAAAGAATTAGGGAATCTATTTCTTTTTTAATAAGATTTTTAAACTATGTATTGAATTTGTTACAATGTTGCTTAGTTGTTTTTTACATTTTAGGATTTTTGGCTCCCAGGCATGTGGGATCTTAGCTCCCGACTAGAGATTGAACCCACAACCCAATCCCCTTACTTTGGAAGGGGAAATCCTAACCACTAGACTGCCAGGCAAATCCCTAGAGACTGTATTTTCAAATATACTGGAGGAATATAATTCAAAAAGGAGTAAAGGACAGCAGTTCAGACACCCAGTTTTGGAAGGAAATCAGAATGAAGCAGAAGAATTCCCTTCCAGCTACCATCTGAGAACTCATGGTGAATGAAGAGCAAATGAGTAAAAGTAGGTAAAGTTCTTAGAAACATGCACGTCAGTGTCAGCACTATCTGATAGTTCCATTAATAAGTCTGGAAAAAATAACATTACTTCCAGAGACAACATCTAGAAGGCTACAGAATAGGAAATGAAGGAAACAGATTTTAATGTACGGTCTATTGTAACCTGTGAATTTTCCACAAGTGTGTTTTTCTTGTTGCTTTTAATATAAAATGTTTTTATAAACTAAGCCCCATGTCATGGCATGTGACACCCACTTTGGTCCCAAGGTGAGGAATCCAGTTAGGGTGCAGTGGGGATGGCTATTTCTGCTCTAGGATGTTGGGATCTCAGGAGAGGAGACTCACCAGTTGGGGTTGATACTGACACTAGGAGCTGGACTCCTCTGGAGGTGACGTCACTGTCAGGTCTGCAGCTGAAGCTGGGTATGCTGGCCGAGCTTCAGTAAGCCTCCCCACGAGGCCTGGGCTTCCTCCTAGAAGGCAGAACCGCAGAGCTCACTGTGGGTGGTGGAGGGCTCAAACAGGAGATAGACCTGAGTGGCTCATGGCCTTTTCAGGCTTAACTGTGGACATTACACAGTGTTATTTCCAGGACATCTGTCAGTGGTAAGTAAGCCCTCATCACTCTGTATCAACTCTTGTTAAAGGAAAGGGCCTAGACCCACATCTAAGTGGGTGAAACATAAAAGAAATTGTATAGGTGTTAAGATTTATACCTGTACATATCAGTTTAAAAATACTCAATAGAAACACATGAAAAGATGCTCAGCATCATTCATCATCAGGGAAATGCAGATTAAAAAAACAAACAATGAGGTATACAAAAAACAAATGTTGGTGAGGATACTGAGAAAAGTGAACCCTCCCACACTGTTGGTGGGTATGTAAATTGCAACAGACACTACAGAAAACAGTATAAACGTTCCTCAACAAAATAAAAATAGAGCTACCATATGATCTAGCAGTTCTACTCCTGAGTATATATTTGAAGAAAACCAAAACCACTATTTCAAAAAAGTACATGAAGCCCACTGTTTAAAGCAGTATTATTTACAGTTGCCAAGATATGAAAGTAACCTAAGTATCCAGCAGCCAATGAGTGCATAAAGAAGATGTTATGTGTGTGTGTGTGTGTGTGTATATATATATATGTGTGTGTGTGTGTGTGTGTGTGTATCTATATTCACAGACATACAATAGAAAGAATACTACTCATCCATAAAAATTAAAATATGCCATTTGTAGCAACATGGATAGATTTGGAGGTATTATGCTCAGTGAGGAGAAGGCAATGGCACCCCACTCCAGTACTCTTGCCTGGAAAATCCCATTGATGGAGGACCCTGGTAGTGCAGTCCATGGGGTCACTAAGAGTCGGACACGACTGAGCGATTTCACTTTCACTTTTCACTTTTCACTTTCATGCATTGGAGAAGGAAATGGCAACCCACTCCAGTGATCTTGCCTGGAAAATCCCAGGGACGGGGGAGCCTGGTGGGCTGCCGTCTATGGGGTCGCACAGAGTCGGACACGACTGAAGCGACTTAGCAGTAGCAGTAGCAGTATGCTCAGTGAAATAAATCAGAGAAAGACAGATACTGAATGATATCCCTTATGTGTGGAATATCAGTAACACAACAAACTGGTGAATGTGACAAAAAAGAAGCAGACTCACAGATCAGATCAGATCAGATCAGTCTCTCAGTCATGTCTGACTCTTTGCGACCCCATGAATCGCAGCACACCAGGCCTCCCTGTCCATCACCAACTCCCGGAGTTCACTGAGACTCACGTCCATCAAGTCAGTGATGCCATCCAGCCATCTCATCCTCTATAGAGAGAGAGACCAAACTAGTGGTTACCAGTGGTTACCATTTCTTTCTCCAGGGCACCTTCCCCACCCAGGACTTGAATCCTCATCTCCTGTATTGGCAGGCGGATTCTTTACTTCAGAAGGAAAGCCCAGGGAAGCGCACAGATACGTATGAAGATACATATATATATGTAAAACTGAATCACTTTGCTGTATACCTGAAATTAACACAACATTGCAAATCAACTATATTTCAATAAAAGTTAAATATTAATTCCCTGTGTTGATTTTATATCCTGCAACTGTACTATATTCATTGATTAGTTCTAGTAATTTTCTGGTGGAGTCTTTAGGGTTTTCTATGTAGAGGATCATGTCATCTGCAAACAGTGAGAGTTTTACTACTTCTTTTCCAATTTGGATTCCTTTTATTTCTTTTTCTGCTCTGATTGCTGTGGCCAAAACTTCCAAAACTATGTTGAATAGTAATGGAGAAAGTGGGCACCCTTGTCTTGTTCCTGACTTTAGAGGACATGCTTTCAGTTTTTCACCATTGAGGATAATGTTTGCTGTGGGTTTGTCATATATAGCTTTTATTATGTTGATGTATGTCCTTTCTATTCCTGCTTTCTGGAGAGTTTTTATCATACATGGATATTGAATTCTGTCAAAGGCTTTCTCTGCATCTATTGAGATAATCATATGGTTTTTATTTTTCAATTTCTTAATGTGGTGTATTACATTGATTGATTTGCAGATATTGAAGAATCCTTGCATCCCTGGGATAAAGCCCACTTGGTCATGGTGTATGATCTTTTTAATGTGTTGTTGGGTTCTGATTGCTAGAATTTTGTTAAGGATTTTTGCATCTATGTTCATCGGTGATATTGGCCTGCAGTTTTCTTTTTTTTGTGGGATCTTTGTCAGGTTTTGGTATTAGGGTGATGGTGGCCTCATAGAATGAGTTTGGAAGTTTACCTTCCTCTGCAATTTTCTGGAAGAGTTTGAGCAGGATAGGTGTTAGCTCTTCTCTAAATTTTTGGTAGAATTCAGCTGTGAAGCCGTCTGGACCTGGGCTTTTCTTTGCTGGAAGATTTCTGATTACAGTTTCAATCTCCATGCTTGTGATGGGTCTGTTAAGATTTTCTATTTCTTCCTGGTCCAGTTTTGGAAAGTTGTACTTTTCTAAGAATTTGTCCATTTCTTCCATGTTGTCCATTTTATTGCCATATAATTGCTGACAGTAGTCTCTTATGATCCTTTGTATTTCTGTGTTGTCTGTTGGGATCTCTCCATTTTCATTTCTGATTTTACTGATTTGATTTTTCTCCCTTTGTTTCTTGATGAGTCTGGCTAGTGGTGTGTCAATTTTATTTATCCTTTCAAAGAACCAGCTTTTGGCTTTGTTGATTTTTGCTATGATCTCTTTTGTTTCTTTTGCATTTATTTCTGCCCTAATATTTAAGATTTCTTTCCTTCTACTAACCCTGGTGTTCTTCATTTCTTCCTTTTCTAGTTGCTTTAGGTGTAGAGTTAGGTTATTTATTTGACTTTTTTCTTGTTTCTTGAGGTATGCCTGTATTGCTAAGAACTTTCCCCTTAGCACTGCTTTTATAGTGTCTCACAGGTTTTGGGTTGTTGTGTTTTCATTTTCATTCGTTTCTATGCAAATTTTGATTTCTTTTTTGATTTCTTCTGTGATTTGTTGGTTATTCAGCAGCATGTTGTTCAGCCTCCATATTGAAATTTTTAATAATTTTTCTCCTGTACTTGAGATCTAATCTTACTGCATTGTGGTCAGAAAAGATGCTTGGAATGATTTCAATTTTTCTGTATTTACCAAGGCTAGATTTATGGCCCAGGATGTGATCTATCCTGGAGAAGGTTCCGTGTGCACTTGAGAAAAAGGTGAAATTCATTGTTTTGGGATGAATGTCCTATAGATATCAATTAGGTCTAACTGGTCTATTGTATCATTTAAAGTTTGTGTTTCCTTGTTAATTTTCTGTTTAGTTGATCTATCCATAGGTGTGAGCAGGGTATTAAAGTCTCCCACTGTTATTGTGTTATTGTTAATTTCTTCTTTAATACTTGTTAGTATTTTCTTACATATTGCAGTGCTCCTGTGTTGGATGCATATATATATATATATAATTGTTATTTCTTCTTCTTGGATTGATCCTTTGATCATTATGTAGTGACCTTCTTTGTCTCTTTTCACAGTCTTTGTTTTAAAGTCTATTTTATCTGATGTGAGTATTGCTACTCCCGATTTCTTTTGGTCCCTATTGGCATGGAAAATCTTTTTCCAGTCCTTCACTTTCACAGAAATCCCTTGCATTCCTATACACTAATAATGAGAAAATAGAAAGAGAAATTAAGGAAACAATTCCATTCACCATTGCAACGAAAAGAATAAAATACTTAGGAATATATCTACCTAAAGAAACTAAAGACCTATATATAGAAAACTATAAAAACACTGGTGAAAGAAATCAAAGAGGACACTAATAGATGAAGAAATATACCATGTTCATGGATGGGAAGAATCAATATAGTGAAAATGAGTATACTACCCAAAGCAATTTATAGATTCAATGCAATCCCTATCAAGCTACCAACGGTATTCTTCACAGAGCTAGAACAAATAATTTCACAATTTGTATGGAAATACAAAAAACCTCGATAGCCAAAGCGATCTTGAGAAAGAAGAATGGAACTGGAGGAATCAACCTGCCTGACTTCAGGGTCTACTACAAAGCCAGTCATCAAGACAGGATGGTACTGGCACAAAGACAGAAATATATATTAATGGAACAAAATAGAAAGCACAGAGATAAATCCACGCACATATGGACACCTTATCTTTGACAAAGGAGGCAAGAATATACAATGGATTAAAGACAATTTCTTCAACAAGTGGTGCTGGGAAATCTGGTCAACCACTTGTAAAAGAATGAAACTAGAACACTTTCTAACACCACACACAAAAATAAACTCAAAATGGATTAAAGATCTAAACGTAAGACCAGAAACTATAAAACTCCTAGAGGAGAACATAGGCAAAACACTCTCTGACATACATCACAGCAGGATCCTCTAAGACCCACCTCCCAGAATACTGGAAATAAAAGCAAAAATAAACAAATGGGATCTAATTAAACTTAAAAGCTTCTGCACAACAAAGGAAACTATAAGCAAGTTGAAAAGACAGGCTTCAGAATGGGAGAAAATAATAGTGAATGAAGCAACAGACAAACAACTAATCTCAAAAATATACAAGCAACTCCTAAAGCTCAAAACCAGAAAAATAAATGACCCAATCAAAAAATGGGCCAAAGAACTAAACAGACAATTCTCCAAAGAAGACATACAGATGGCTAACAAACACATGAAAAGATGCTCAACATCACTCATTATCAGAGAAATGCAAATCAAAACTACTATGAGGTACCACTTCACGCCAGTCAGAATGGCTGAGATCCAAAAGTCTACAAGTAATAAATGCTGGAGAGGGTGTGGAGAAAAGGGAACCCTCTTACACTGTTGGTGGGAATGCAGACTAGTACAGCCACTATGGAGAACAGTGTGGAGATTCCTTAAAAAACTGGAAATAGAACTGCCTTATGATCCAGCAATCCCACTGCTGGGCATACACACTGAGGAAACCAGAATTGAAAGACACACGTGTACCCCAATGTTCATTGCAGCACTTTTTATAATAGCCAAGACATGGAAGCAACCTAGATGTCCATCAGCAGATGAATGGATAAGAAAGCTGTGGTACATGTACACAATGGAGTATTACTCAGCCATTAAAAAGAATACATTTAAACCAGTTCTAATGAAGTGGATGAAACTGGAGCCTATTATACAGAGTGAAGTAAGCCAGAAGGAAAAACACCAATACAGTATACTAACGCATATATATGGAATTTAGAAAGATGGCAACAATAACCCGGTGTATGAGACAGCAAAAGAGACACTGATGTATAGAATAGTCTTTTGGACTCTGTGGGAGAGGGAGAGGGTGGGATCATTTGGGAGAATGGCATTGAAATATGTATAATATCATATATGAAACAAGTCGCCAGTCCAGGTTTGATGCACAATACTGGATGCTTGGGGCTGGTGCACTGGGATGACCCAGAGGGATGGTATGGGGAGGGAAGAGGGAGGAAGGTTCAGGATGGGGAACACATGTATACCTGTGGCAAATTCATTTTGATATATGGCAAAACCAATACAATATTGCAAAGTTAAATAAAATAAAATTTAAAATAAATAAATAAATAAAAAGTTAAAAAAAGTTAAATATTATTCCAAAAATATATACATTTTTAAATGGCCTACAGGTAATTTGACTCAAAGCAAAGTAAGCAATAATTTCAGTATCAGCATTTATATATCTCCATTACATAAGACTGTTCAAGTGACCCCTGCTCCCTTCCCACTGTATGCTCCTACCTCTATCTCTAGTCTCAGGCCTCAGTCTGATGTCAAACACTACACATGCACAGCTTGCATTGTGCATTCTGGGAGGAAGGAAAATCCCAGTTTTATTGTTTAATAGCCATGTGAGTGTTCTGAACTTAATATTATCATCCGACACTTTTCTGTTGCAGTCTTAATTCTATATCTACACAGAGAGAAAGCCATGAGAGAACCCAAGGAGAAGGCAGTCATCTCAAAGCCAAGGATGGACTGCTCAAGAAAATCCAACTCGACCTTAAATCCCAGCCTCCAGAACATGAGAGAATAGTGTTCGGTCTTTTAAACAACCTGTTCTGTGGTATTTTGTGATGGCAGTCCTAGTAAACCAAGACAAGACTCTAAAACATCTTTGAATCTAAATTACTTTAGCTATTTATATAACTTATAATTACAATGTATTAACTAACAAATGAAATAATCTAGAGACAATGGTGTACATACCTATAAATCTTATTTTCTCTTGGTATGTTTTTCCTGTGACTTCCAATTCCAATGAACTACTCATCGAACTCATTCTCAGGGCTTCCCTGGTGACTCAGAGGTAAAGAAACCACCTGCCTATTCAGGAGATGTGGGTTTGATCCCTGGGTTGGTGATCCCCTGGAGAAGGAAAAGACAACCCCCCCCCCAGTGTTCTTGCCTGGGATATCCCATGAACAGAGAGGCCTGGTGGGCTACAGTCCATGGGGTCGCAAAGAGTCGGACACGACTTAGCAACTAAACAACAACAAACTGAATCCCGTCACTGGTTCATGTTATACATATAAGGGCAAAGAAAATGAGAAGAGAAAAAGTTAATAGTCCAAGGCATTTAGAGAAAGTTGGCTTGCATAAAATTTACAAAATATTATTCAAATAATTTCTTGTTTTATTTTTACTTCCCTCTCATTCTGGTAATACTATTCTTCATGAATATGTCTGTTAGAATATTATTGTTTTTGTTGAAATGAAAAATTTTGAAATGAATAACACCCTTTGAAATTCTTACAGTATTACAATGTCAGTAAATAGAAAATGAAAATGACTTCATCTTGTTGTATAAGCAATTAATGTATTTTGGTTTCCAATTTAAATGCCAATTTGTTGGGGCTCCCAAATCTTCTGCCTGGAACTTGTGAGTCATATTCAAGTGTGCCATCAACTCAAGAGAAGGGATCTTTCTCTGCTGCAATCTGCCTCACTTCAGAGTCCCATAGACTCCTTACAGTGTTTTCTTGACAAAAAGCTGAGAAGCATAATTAATCCCTCACTTTCTTTCACTTCCCATTCCACATCTGCTAGTTCAACCTTCAGAATGTGACCATCCTCCCCACCTCCACCTCCACCAATTCTGAATCAAATCTCCCCTTACATTAGTTCTTTTCAGTCCTTGAACCACAAACCCTGCAAAGGATCAGACCACACACCTCAACTCTCCTCCAGCAAGGGGGCTTTGCCTCACAGAGCAGTCCCACACATGCTCTTTTTCTCCATCAATTTCCTCAAAGCAGGTTGATCAAATCACCTGATCCCCATTATCTCTAACTAAAGGCAGGAGAAGAAAGGAACTGATATTTTCTACATCTGGTGATTCTAGGCTAACTCCCTTTTTAATTGTGTGTGTGCCCGTAGGGTCCACCTTTTTGCAGTCCCATGGAGTGTAACCCACAAGGCTCTTCTGTCCATGGATTTCTCCAGGCAAGAATACTGGAGTGGGCAGTTACTTCCTTCTCCAGGGGATCTTCCCATCCCAGGGACTGATCTTGAGTCTCTTGCCTCTTCTACATTGAAAGGCAGATTATTTACCTCTGTACCATTTGGGAAGCCCATCTTTACATACATGAAATTATTACACTCATTTCATAGACAATGAAACCAATGATTATCTGAACTATTTGTATAGCTCTGTGAATAAGTGTCAATTTAGCTAACTAGCAGCAACACTGGGATTCAAACCCAGATAAATCCGGGGCCAATTTCCACACCCTATCTGCACCATGCTGCCTCGAAGGCATTCTTTAGCACTTCTCATTGGCCTCCCTGGGACCCTAGAAAGACAGTTTTGGTAGGCAGTAAGAGGATGTGTTTAGGAAGCAGGAAAAAAAAAAAAAAAAAAAAAAAAGAATCTGAGGGCCATATCTTCACATGTAAAAGAGAAATAAAATTTCTAACACAGAGAGTTCTTTAATTAAATCAGAAGTGGAAGTGGCTCCAGTCATGTCAGACTCTTTGTCACCCCATGGACTATACAGACCATGGAATTCTCTAGGCCAGAATACTGGAGTGGGTAGCCTTTCCCTCCTCCAGGGGATGTTCCCAACCCAGGGATTGAACCCACGTTTCCCACATTGCAGGCGGATTCTTTACCAAATGAGCCACAAGGGAAGTCCAAGAATACAGGGGTGGGTAGCCTATCCCTTCTCCAGCAGATCTTCCCAACCCAGGAATGCAACTGGGGTCTCCTGCATTGCTGGTGGATTCTTTACCACCTGAGCTCTCAGGCAAGTCCAAGAATCAGATAAAGAATTTATCACTGTTAGTAGGCAAGAATAAGAACACACACAGATATACACCTTGCTACTTTTCCTACCTCCTTTCTGATTAAACAGATCTAAACACACACACACACACACATACGCACATGCACACACACAGTAAGTTAGGTCAGGCCGTGCGTGCTCTTGTTGACTCCTCCAAATTCACCACCTAACTCCTCACTTTATGTCCACTTCCTTGACTTCTTCACTGTTCCTGGCAGGCACAGTTCACAGAGGGGAGCCTTTGTTTTAGGCGTCTTCTCTGTCTGCCGAGTTCATCCCCAAGACTTGGCTTATTCATTCACTTTTCTTCTGAGGCCTGCTCGAGGTAACTTTATTAGATAAGCCACCGTTCATTATGCTATTAAAACGTCTCACTCTAGATCCCAAGTGACTAGTGCCTAACACCTGTTAGCTGCTAAATAAATATTCGCTGTTTTTGTTGTTCACTCGCTCAGTCATATCCAACTCTTTGTGACCCCCATGGACTTCAGCACCCCAGGCTTCCCTGTCCCTCACTATCTCCCAGAGTTTGCCCAAGTTGCCCATGTCCATTGCATTGGTGATGCTGTCCAGCCATCTCATCCTCTGATGTCCTCTTCTCCTGCTGCCCTCAATCTTTCCCAGCATCACAGTCTTTTCCAATGAGTTGTCTGTTTGCATGAGATGACCAAAACATTGGAGCTTGAGCTTTAGCTTCAGTATCAGTCCTTTCAGTGAAAATTCAGGGTTGATCTCCCTTAAGATTCACTGGTTTGATCTCCTTGCTGTCCAAGGGACTTTCAGGAGTCTTCTCCAGCACCACAGTTTGAAGCTATCAATTCATTGGCATTCTTCCTTCTTTACAGTCCAGTGCTCACAACTATACATGACCACTGGGAAGACCATAAGTATTTATTGAATAAATTTAATGAAAGAGTTGAATATTTATATTTGTCATTGAGCAAATAAAGATTTTAAAAACTAAGATCAATATGTCTCTGGCCATTTTGTTGGCCAATTGTATCTTCTTTTGTCAGTCATATTAAGAGTTTTTAATATGTCTCAGCTGATTGATCATTTGCAATAGAGGTCAAAATTGCAATTATTTAACCACAGATTGCTTTGGAGGGCAATAAAACAGAAAATTGATACAGTTTGATTTTTCACAGTTGTTCCTTTATGGAAGCTTACCTTTTGTAATGAAAATGTAATACTAAACCACTTTGACATTTTCCTTAATGTGCACAAAAACAGATGTACACAATAGATCATAATAGAATGGAAAATAAACTTAAAAATGTCATTGCAGAATATCATGAAGTGCTCTGAATGTTTACCATTGTAAGAAAATGTCCAAGAATAGTGTATATGTACAGTATTTCTAAATTGTACACAATTTATTAAAAAAAAATAAACTACTATTCGCTATCATTTAAAAAAATAAAATATCCAAAAAGGTGTTGGTAATTTTTCTTAAAATCTCTGTTTTCAATATTGTTTGAAAACGAGGGTTTGAAAATTTAACAGAAATATAGATCAATGGAACAAAATTGAAAGTCCAGAGATAAATCCACACACATATGGAAAACTTACCTTTGACAAAACAGGCAAGAAGATACAATGGAGAAAAGACAATCTCTTTAACAAGTGGTGCTAATGGCACCCCACTCCAGTACTCTTGCCTGGAAAATCCCATGGATGGAGGAGCCTGGTCGGCTGCAGTCCATGGGATCGCTGAGGGTCAGACACGACTGAGCGACTTCACTTTCACTTTTCACTTTAATGCATTGGCGAAGGAAATGGCAACCCACTCCAGTGTTCTTGCCTGGAGAATCCCAGGGACGGGGGAGCCTGGTGGGCTGCCGCCTATGGGGTCGCACAGAGTCAGACACGACTGAAGCGACTTAGCAGCAGCAGTAGCTGGGAAAACTGGTCAACCACTTGTAAAAGGATGAAACTAGAACACTTTATAACACCATACACAAAAATAAACTCAAAATGGATTAAAGATCTAAATGTAAGACCAGAAACTATAAAACTCCTAGAGGAAAACAAGGCAAAACACTCCCCAACATAAATCATAGCAGGATCCTCTAATACCCACCTCCCAGAGTAATGGAAATAAAAGCAAAAATAAACAAATGGGACCTAATTAAACTTAAAAGCTTTTGTACAATGAAGGAACCTATAAGCAAAGTGGAAAGATAGCCTTCAGAATGGGAGAAAATAATAGCAAACAAAGCAACTGACAAAGAATTAATCTCAAAAATATACAAGCAACTCCTGCAGCTCAATTCTAGAAAAATAAATGACCCAATCAAAAAATGGGCCAAAGAACTAAACAGTTCTCCAAAGAAGACACACAGATGACTAACAAACACATGAAAGGATGCTCAACATCACTCATTATCAGAGAAATGCAAATCAAAACCACAATGAAGTACCATCTCATGCCGGTCAGAGTGGCTGCTATCCAGAAATCTACAGACAATAAATGCTAGAGAGGGTGTGGAGAAAAGGGAACCCTCTTACACTGTTGGTGGGAATGCAAACTAGTACAGCCACTATGGAGAACAGCGTGGAGATTCCTTAAAAAACTGGAAATAGAACTGCCATATAACCCAGCAATCCCACTGCTGGGCATATACATCAAGGAAATCAGAATCGAAAGAAACATGTGTACCCCAGTGTTCATCGCAGGACTGTTTATAGTAGCCAGGACATGGAAGCAACCTAGATGTCCATCAGCAGACGAGTGGATAAGAAAGCAGTGGTACATGTACACAATGGAGTATTACTCAGCCATTAAAAATAATACATTTGAATCAGTTCTAATGAGGTGGATGAAACTGGAGCCTATTATACAGAGTGAAGTCAGCCAGAAAGAAAAACACCAATACAGTATACTAATGCATATATATGGAATTTAGAAAGATGGTAATGATAACCCTATATGCAAGATAGCAAAAGAGATACAGATGTATAGAACAGTCTTTTGGACTCTGTGGGAGAAGGCCAGGGTGGGATGATCTGAGAGAATAGCATTGCAACATGTATATTATCATATGTGAAACAGACCACCAGTCCAGGTCTATGCATGAGACAGGGTGCTCAGGGCTGGTGCACTGGGATGACCCAGAGGGATGGGATGGGGAGGGAGGTGGGAGAGTGGGTTCAGGATGGGGAACACATGTAAACCTATGGCTGATTCATGTCAATGTATGACAAAACCACTACAATATTGTAATTAGCCTCCCATTAAAATAAATTAATTTTAAAAATAAATAAATAAACTGGAAAGTATATAAAAATAAAATTCAATGTGATAAATATAATTTAAGAGATGGCTTTGACTTACAAACTACAAAACTGTGTTTCACTCTATTTTATATATTAGCTTAATATTAAAAAAAGAATCACTGGCCCTTTGGCTCTGACCAAATAGACAAAAAATTCTGATTTTTTTTTAATCTATCTACTTTTTGTGTGGTTCTATGATAGGCAAGTTTAAGGGAAATATTTACCTTTAAGATATTACTGTTGTTGAAATTAACTTTTCTTAGAAATGTGCTTTTCACTGCCAAGATAAGAGCCCAGAGTAGTACAGGGAATTATTATTTGATTTATTTTTAATTTTTTTCCAGTGGTATTCCTCAGCATAGTTGGAAATTCCCCAGATTTATAAAATATCAATATGAAAAAAATATAATAATTATTCTATAAAATCTAATTGCATAGGAATTGAAAAATATCCTCTGTTCATTAAAATGTTTTAGTAATAAAGAGTTTATAAGAGATTATCTCTTGAATGCGGGAGAAAAATTATGCCCCACATTCCACAACCAAAAAAATAACATTATTTAAAACACACAGCATTTTGTCAGTGTCATGATAAGGCTGAAAATTCACAGGACAAATTCTATGAAAAAGTTAAGCCATTTGTGATATATATATATATATATATAGTAAAATTGTATATGTAGTAAATATATATATAGTAAAAAATTCATTATCTCTAAAATTTGGTAGTGTCAACGAAAATTTTGATGTGATAGAAAAACTCCTAAATATGATGTCTGTGACAAGCACAACTTAGTTCTGAGGTTTAACAATATTTCAGAAAGGAGGTGGGGTTGTTTTATTATCTTTTTTTGCCACACCTTGTGGCTTGCAGGATCTTAGTTTCCTGACCAAGGATCGGATCCTGGGCCTGGGCAGTGAAAGTTCATAGTCCTAACCATTGGACCACTGAGGAAGTCCTGTAATGTCTTAACAATGCTCATATGAAACTGGCCAAATTTAGGACATATAACTACTGACAGTTCTCCCAAAATGGTCAAAGCTGTAGACCCTTAATTTAACTGAGATGGCAACATTTTTCAAGGCCATGAAACATAAGTCAGTTCCTTGCATAAGTGTCTTAGAATTACTCTCCATTAGAAAATTAAAACAGAAGACATACTCTTTGTAATAATTAAGTCTCTGAACTTTGTGCCCTCTTAGGGTCAGGCCACAGGCTATTCAGTTGTCGTAGGTGAATCAGGGTACCAGTAACAATCTGTTTATATATTGAAATTAAGATGCTTAGCTATGGCATCTTCTAAAGAGAATGGAAATTTTAAGAATTCAGTTTATTGAATTGTTAACAATAAATATAGGATCAAAATCTTGAACTTGCAATTTCATTTATTATACTGAAGTCAGTTTCATCAAGTCAAAGCCATGACCAAACAAAATTACAAAACAGTGGTGGTTAAAATCCACCATTTCTAAAGGCTGTCTTTTCACCTTGCTTATAGTTTCTTTTGTTGTGCAGAAGCTTTTAATTTTAATTAGATCCCATTTATTTTTGCTTTTATTTCCAATATTCTGGGAGGTGGGTCATAGAGGATCCTGCTGTGATTTATGTCAGAGAGTGTTTTGCCTATGTTCTCCTCTAAGAGTTTTATAGTTGCTGGTCTTATGTTTAGATCTTTAATCCATTTTGAGTTTATTTTTCTGTATGGTTTTAGAAAGTGTTCCAGTTTCATTCTTTTACAAGTGGTTGACCAGTTTTCCCAGCACCACTTGTTAAAGAGATTGTCTTTTCTCCATTGTATATTCTTGCCTCCTTTGTCAAAGATAAGGTTCCATAGGTGCGTGGGTTTATCTCTGGGCTTCTATTTTGTTCCACTGATCTATATTTCTGTCTTTGTGCCAGTACAATACTGTCTTGACGACTGTGGCTTTGTAGTAGAGCCTGAAGTCAGGCAGGTTGAATGGGAGAAAATAATAGCAAATGAAGCAACTGACAAACAACTAATCTCAAAAATATACAAGCAACTCCCACAGCTCAATTCCAAAAAAATAAACGACCCAATCAAAAAATGGGCCAAAGAACTAAATAGACATTTCTCCAAACAAGACATACAGATGGCTAACAAACACATGAAAAGATGCTTAACATCACTCATTATCAGAGAAATGCAAATCAAAACCCCAGTGAGGTACCATTGTATGCCAGTCAGAATGGCTGCGATCCAAAAGTCTACAAGCAATAAATGCTGGAGAGGATGTAGAGAAAAGGGAACCCTCTTACACTGTTGGTGGGAATGCAAACTAGTACAGCCACTACGGAGAACAGTGTGGAGATTCCTTAAAAGACTGGAAATAGAACTGCCATACGACCCAGCAATCCCACTGCTGGGCATACACACCGAGGAAACCAGAATTGAAAGAGATATGTGTACCCCAATGTCCATCACAGCACTGTTTATAGTAGCCAGGACATGGAAGCAACCTAGATGTCCATCAGCAGATGAATGGAAAAGAAAGCTGTGGTACATATACACAATGGAGTATTACTCAGCCATTAAAAAGAATACATTTGAATCAGTTCTAATGAGGTGGATGAACAGGAGCCAATTATACAGAGCGAAGTAAGCCAGAAAGAAAAAGACCAATACAGTATACTAATGCATATGTATGGAATTTAGAAAGATGGTAATGATAACCCTGTATGTGAGACAGCAAAAAAGACACAGATGTATAGAACAGTCTTTTGGATTCTATAGGAGAGGGAAGGGGGCATGATTTGGGAGAATGGCATTGAGACATGTATAATATCATTTAATAAATGATTGCCAGTACAGGTTTGAAGCAGGATACAGGATGCTTGGGGCTGGTGCACTAGGATGACCCAGAGGGATGGTATGGGGAGGGAGGGAGGAGGGGGGTTCAGGATTGGGAACACGTGTACACCAGTGGAGGATTCATGTTGATGTATGGCAAAACCAATACAATATTATAAACTAATTAGCCTCTAATTAAAATAAATAAATTAAAAAATTATAAAAAAGTATCCTTCTCCCTTTCATTAAATAATAAATAAAAAAATAAATAAGAATTCTTTAGGCTGCCCTTCTCAATACTGAAGGTTTGTGAAAAGACCTACAACTGTGAAGTTACTGAAATACAATTTAAATAGTGTAGTCATAGCTGAATATGGTAATGCTGCAGCAATGGAGGAATGTTATCATTATGTGAAAGTTTTCCTTAAGATTAATTTAAAATTAAAATAATTATCATTATTCTACCTATATTTGGAATTATTTACATTCTAAATGGCTTCCTCTTGACAAAAAATGAACTTATTTTATACAATTAAATAATAAAAGAGTTTAGTACAGGCCAGATACTCATTGCCATTTATATGTTCCATAATAATCTAAGCCTAATTACTGTAACAACTCTGTGATGTATATCTTATCATTAAAGCTACTGAAAAAAGTGAAAGTCACTTATTCCTGTCCAACTCTTTGTGACCCCATGGACTAAAATCTCTGTACACTGGATTCACCAAAGAATACTGGAGTGGGTTGCCATTCCCTTCTGCAGGGGATCTTCCAGATCCAGGGTACAAACCCAGGTCTCGTGCACTGCAGGTGGATTTCTTTAGCATCTGAGCTCTTTATTGTGGAAACCCATAAGGTTACTGAAGCACATGTTAAATAGCTAACCTATGTCACCAAGGGGTAAAAGGTAGAGTTAGAATTTGAATCTAAAAAACCTGGTTCTAGGATTAAAGTTTTCAGGTACTACAGTATAGCTACACTACTAAATAAATAAATACAAAAGTAAGGTCTCAAGTAAAGTAAGAAAGAATGAAAAATTCATTTCTGTTAAAAGGAGATACCACTACACCAATTATCGAGTGGCTAAACTCCAATAAACAGAAAATCCCATATATTGGTGAAGATACAGAGCAACAGGAACTCAATTTATTAACTGTTGTTGGAATGTAAAACGGTACAAGCACTTTATGGGCTTCTTATGAAGCTAAATATAGGCTACCTATCATGTAATACAGCAATCACACTCCTAGTTAATTATCCAAATGCACTGAAAACATGAAAGCTTCCACACAGATGTTCAGAGCAACTTTATTCATAATTGCCAAAAATTGGAAGTAATCAAGTTGTCCTTCAGTAAGTGAATAAACCGTGATGCATTCATACAATAGATTATTATTTGGTAAGTAAAGGAAATGGGTTACTGAGCCTTGAAAGAAATGGAGAAGGTTTAAAGAGCTATTACTAAGTGAAAGAAGTCATTCTCAAAATCCTGAATCAAAAGGGATGCTTTCACCTATATGACATTCTGGAAAAGGCAAAGTTCTACAGGTGTTGAAAAGATCAGGGATTGCCAGAAGTTTGGTTGAAGAGTTTGGTGGAATGAGAGGAGAAAGAGGGATGAATAAGTGGATCCCAGGGGTCTTCAGGGTCCTAAAACTATCTATACAATATTACAATGGTGGACACATGGCATGATGCATTTGTCAAAACCCACAAAGCTGTACAACAGGAAGAGTGATGCCTAACATAAATTATGGTGCTTACTTAATAATAATCATGTGACTACATTGGTCCATCAGTTGTAAAAATTATAATCAAAAGTAAAGAAATGTAATTAATAAAAGTGCTTCTTGTGGTGTTAGAAATAATCTCTAATAACATGAATTACTTTTGTGCACAGAAATTCAATAAAAGAAGCAGTACTTATTACAAGGGATTGGTTCACTCATTTCTGGTGGCTGATTAAAGAAGAGAACTTTGGCAAGGCATACAGTCATGAGCTAAAAATCATGACTGGAAACTCCGTCTACTTTCCTCTATGGAAAGGGTCTACCCTTTTTTAACAGAATTTCCCATGTGGCTCAATGCTAAGGAAGCCATTTGCTAATGCAGGAAACCTGGGTTTGATCCCTGCATCAGGAAGATGCCCTGGAAAAGGAAACAACAATCTGCTTCAGGATTCTTGGCTGGGAAACCCCATGAACAGAGGAGCCTGGTGGGCTTCCATCCATGGGGTCACAAAAGACTCAGACACATCTTAGCAACTAACATGCCCACACCCTCTTTTAAAGGCCTTTTGATTAATTAAATTTGGCCCACCCAAGATGATATATCTTTTAATAAAATTGACTGCTTAGGTCTGATCCATTAAATCAATTTAATTGCAGCTTCAAAATTCCTACACAGCAGTGCAAAGATGAGTCTGTAACTAGGTCATTAGGAGGTGTGTGTGTGCACTATAAAATAGTTATTTCAAAGCCTCCTTGAAGTTTCACAGGAGTGTAGCTCCTGCAGCCTACCCGATGTAGAAACTCACTAGAAAGGGAATTCTGCAGGATTTAGTTCAGAAGCAAAGCTGTGTGGGAAACCATGACGGTGGATATAGCAGTCATGGTAGTCTCAGGGGAAGCACTGTGGACAAGGAAAGCAAATTCATTTTCTGAGTGAGTGTATTTTCCAGGAAAAGCAAGATGTTACCCAATTCGATAAAGAAAGGGATTTAATGCAGTCAGCCAGCCACCAGGTAGCTGGCTGATCACCTCAGAGAACTCAGGGTCAGTCTCCATTGTTGGGATATGGACACTCAACAGAGTCTACAGCCAGGCCAGCCTTGGGGGTGGAATTCAGCATTGCTAAGATCATGCTGATCCCATCCTTGTCACCAGGGCTGCTTTGTTAACATGAATCACTGAGCAAAGACAGAGGTGGCTGAGCAGGATGCTCACAGACATTCATAGTAGAGGCCGTCTTATCACTTGATTGCTAAAGCCCCCTTTTTTTTTGTTTGTTTTGTTTTCTTTTTACTAATTCACATGGAACACGAATATCTCCCTATCCTGTTTCCAAAGACATCTATCTACATACCATCTTCAGGACTTTTTTTCCATGAATCTTACAATTGTGCCCTGATCATTTCACCAAACCACTGGCCACATTTCATGAATTGGTATTGAGCTGGTTATTTGGCATTTCTCCTTATAGGCAAAAGCAAACAGGCAATTACCCTGTCTGAAGCTCTGCCTTTTACTGAAAAACAAGTCCCTATGCCCAACTTACAGGGAGGCTAAACAAGAACAGAAGGTCACAGTGTGGAGCCCAGAAAGATGTACTGAGGGCCCTGGAAGGAGAGGAGTGGCTCATGCCTTAAAAACCCCAAACTCCCTGAAAGCTCTCAGTGAAGCCCTTTCCTAGAAATCTGAGGTAGGAGCGTGGTGAGTTGTTTAAACATCTTGGTGTCAGAGCCCTTGTTCTGGGGGTCAGGTCATGGTCAGGTAACTGTTCCTGTAAATATCTCAGTTAGTCTCTGTTCTGACAAGAAAGGGCAGGTCCTGAGGCACGACTTACCCTCCAGGGTCCAGTCCTGGCAGAGTCAGAGCTCAGCTGCCAGCGCCCTAAGGGCTGGGTCCTCAGACCTTTCTCAGCCGTCGTCACTGAGGGAGCCAGGTGCCAAACCCAAATGGCGCTCAGGCTCCTCAGGCCGGCCATGTGGTGGAGGGTGTGGGAGCAGGTCTTGCAGATGGCATCCCAGGCAGACGGTGCTGCCAGGAGGTGGCAGAGGCGGGGAGAGGGTCACTGCCTCCTCAAGGCCTGGGCCCAGCCAGTAGGGGCCACAGTGAGGGCTCTGGAGGTCAACAGGACACAGCCCTCCATACGTCTCCTGGGCCCCCAGATCACCGCTGGTCTGAGGCTGGATTAACTGGAGCACCCTGGAGGGGAGGCCAGGATTGACTCTTACTTCATTGTCCCTGTGACAACCCCTGCCCCACTGACCTTGCCTGAATGTCCCCACTAATGGTCACTCACTGACAGTTGCTTCATTGAGGGGAGGAACCCATTGCAAACTGCTGAACAGGACTTGTTGCCTGGTAACAGGGTGCAGAGTAATAGCTCACAGGTACGGCTGTGCTGAGGTCTGCTCTTGGCCATGCTCTGTTACAAGTCTCCTGGTCGAGTCTCCATTCAGCCCTGTCCTTTAGAGGTACCCCCAGACAGAAACTAGGTGGCCACAGCTGTCAGCTTTGGGTGGTCTCTTTATATCCCACAGTACTGTCTTTATTGGGCTCAAGAATGTGATATATGAGTTGGAGCCATGGACATGTGAGCTACTTCCTTCACACAAGCTACTTTTCCCTCAGCCCTGCTCAAGCCCTGTCTCCTTCATCCCCACTTCCATTTGATAATGGAGCACTGTCATACATGCCTGACTCTGTGCCTTGGTAGGTCAGAATATCTTGCCTCATGATGAACAGGCATAGAAAAAAAATAAGAAGATGCAAAATAATTTAAACATCCTATTTCTACTCACGTATACCAGCAATATTCATTAAGACTCAGAGAATATTCAACACTGAGCTGAAGCTTAATGTCTACAGGCAGCAGTCAGACAGGAAGACTGCAGCAGACTGGAAGCCCAGGGGCACCAGCTGCAACTGCTCTGCCACTTAAGTCCCATGGGTCAGCAGATCTAATGGAGCTTGAAGCATTACTGGCAGATAGAGAGGTTGTTCAGTGCCACTGCCATCACTGACTCGATGGACATGAGCTTGAGCAAGCTCTGGGAGGTGGTGATGGACAGGGAAGCCTGGCAAGCTGCAGTCGATGGGGTCACAAAGAGTCAGACACGACTGAGTGACTGAACTGAACTGAACTGGAGTACATTGTCAGTTGTTTGGCACAATTACTTTGTTTTATTTTATATTACATATAATTTTAATGAAGAAAGTAGTAAAAATGCTATGTGAGATATAAAATAAATTTTAAAAGATATGAACTCTGAAATTAGGCTGCTTGAGTATGAATCCTTAGTTTACCATTTACTTGGTCTGTATCCTAGGAGTGGTTAGTCATCCTTTTCCTATCTTGTCTTCCTAATCTGAGATGTAATAACATCTATTTCATAAAACTGTTGTGAAGAATAAATTATGTGTGTGTGTTTAAACTAGTTGCTACATCTAATGAGTGTAAATGTAATTATTATTATTCCTGGACACAAGGGAAAATATAAAAAAGAAATTACAGAATTAGATTTCAATACAGAAAATAGGTGAGCAAGTAACTTTGCAAGTATAATTAAATGTACTTTTATAGTAAAAAATAAAATAACTGATAAGACATAATAAATATCACTTTTTTTTGATCAGAATAAGAACCAAAACTTTCTGATATAAGACAGAAATGTGACCAAGAAGAACAGAACATTACTTGTGTTTCTCTAGAGTGTACTTTTCTATAAGATTCCTGTGTCCATACAGACCTTACAAAAGGTCAGGACTCATACCAGTCCAGATGAAAAAAAGAGACACCAAGAGTCCTGTCTGAGAAATCATGCAAACCACATTAATTCTCTGAAAAGGAGTAAGGCACGTATGCAAGAGCAGATTTTAAAACAAGAAATCTCATTTTCACAGAAAGAAACATAAAAATTGGATAACACTCATTCACACTTAGAAAACAAATTTTGTGGATCTAAATTAATATAGTTAATCTTCTACCTTCAAGTGGAAATTTTGTTTACATTCCATCTTCTGATATGTATAAAAAGTACTGACTAAAATATTTATTTAGAACATCTATATAACATAGAAAATAACCATTTTATGGAATATTTTTAAACTTTTGTTTTTTGAAGTCACACAGCCTAACCTAAATAAAACAAGCTATTATTTATTGCTTACCAATAATCAACCAAAAATCTGCATTGCTGTCACACCTGATTTCCCTAACAAAGTTAAATGTTGTTATTTAGGAGACTGCATGGCTGACATTAGTTTAGGATAATGAAGGTGTGTAATTTGTTTTGCATAGATCAGCACTGTAGGAAGTAATGAACAAAGTTCTAAGGTGGGTCAGTGGTAAAGAATCTGCCTGCCAATGCAAGAGACACAGGAGAATTGGGTTTGATCCCTAGGTCAGGAAGATCCCCTTGAGGAGGAAGTGGTAACTCACTTCAGTATTCTTGCTGGAAACTTCCACGGACAGAGGAGCCTGGAGGGCGGCAGTGCTTGGTGTCACAAACATGACAGCATGCACTTAAGCAGAATAGTACATAGAAGCAGCCATTATATATTCCAGTCCATTGCTAAATTATATTTTCTTAAAACTGAATTATCTGATGGGAGTAATCCAATTACAGGCTACTGTATTAGGTAAGAAATAATTAGGTTAAGCAAAACCAATGCAATATCGTAAAGTAATTAACCTCCAATTAAAATAAATAAATTTATATAAAAATTATATACATTTCTTGAACTTGAATATACTTTTTAACTGTTAATGTAGGAGTTTTACAGTTTAAGCTTAAGTGTACAGTCTTACAATGCTTAATGTCAAAGAACTGTATCCATTTACTTATAAATTTTTATCATCTTAAGAATGCATTCCAACTTGTGACAGTTTATAACAAATGTCACAAGTCTGATCCTTGTTTTTCTTAGTCATAAAGCTAAGGTATTTGACTAGGTAGTTCTTACTGTGAAACAAACATCAGAACTCATGAATAGCTGAAAACACTTATCACATAAACACTAATGATAGATACAAGCATAAGCTGAGTCTTCCCGAAGAATATCAGTTCCTCATAGCATTTCAATTTCCAGTCGTGTCTGTATAGGCCAAAGTGAGAGGCACCGGTTTTCTGGCTCCTATAACGCATTTTGTAAATTTAAATAAATTAATTTTTATGTCACTGTAACTTTTCCAAAAGAAAAAAAAATAAAATATATGTAACAGAAATAGTTCAAACTAAAAAATGAAGTTGCTGATATACTATACTTACTAGTACATATGATTACACAAGCAATGTTATCGAGATGTTATCCACAAAACTAGAAAACATAACACTTTCTAATCTAAATAAATGAATCAGCATAGATTAAAATGTCATTAATGCTGCATAAAAATTCTCGATGGTTCCTCAAAATCATAAATTTGAAGGCAATATGACATAGAATGACCCTTTGTATACAGTTTAGGCTACCTATTATATTGTCAAGGTATATTGTACTTATTTTGAATAATTGAAAATTGCTTTTTCTACCTGATTCTGAAGCAGTTTTGAAACTCAGCCCAAACAACTGGCACAGTACAGCAAGTTATTTCTAGCCTTGATGTTGCCCTTTATTTAAAATCACAGCAACTATGAACATGAAGAAAGCGAAAAAAGACAGTTGGGTTCATATATGAAATAAATTCCTGAGAACAGGGAATTTGTCTATCACATGAGTATTGCTCCTTCTTGGTTGGTATGCTAATTTACCTGTTAGGATTATGGAGACCTCAGGTTAACATAATACTCGAGTTCAATATTTCCACTGCTCTCAGTGAATAAAAAAAGGGAAAATAATTAAATACTACTAAACATATCTCTCTGGACTGGGAAGATCCCCTGGAGGAGGAAATGTCAGCCCACTCCAGTACTCTTGCCTGGAAAATTCCATGGACAGAGCAGCCTGGTGGGCACAGTTCATGGGGACACAAAGAGTTGGACATGACTGAGTGACTCAGCACTCACTCGCTCAAACATGTCTTAAGGCTGTAATTCCTTATGAGCTACATAATTTCAAAATGCCAAACAGAAGAAAAGAGAAAAAAATATCCAAAAGCTCTTGCTGAAAATGAACTCTCAACAAAAGGTAAAACAATAAGAAATGCAATCCTGAAAATTCCAACAAAGTTGACAGCTAAAAAATGATTTCTGATAAAATTAATTTGTAAAGAGCAACATTTCAAAGTCTTGAAATAAGTCTGAAAAAGATGTTCAAAATTATATCTGAAAGCATAACTTACATTTAAAAGAGTAATAAACTATGGAATAAAATAGAGTGAAATTAAACTACACTAAATCAGACATCTAGATTCAATACTAATAATACTTTTGTAGTTCTTGAAATTACTGGTAAATGTTCATTTTCTAACTATGCTTATATATATATATATACACACACAAATATATATATTGCATCACAGTTAAAAAATATTGTAAAAAGAAACTCTGAATAAGTTTTATTTTATAGTTATTATTTACCACAAATAAAGCTTATTAAAAATATGCCAGGTTAGAGAAATTGAAAAAAACACATGTACCCCACTGTTCATTACAGTACGATTTACAACAGCTAGAACATGGACACAATCTAGATGTCTATCGACAGATGAATAGATAAAGAAGCTGTGGTACATATTATTCCATCATAAAATGAACACTTCAGTCCCTTCTAATGAGGTGAATAAACCTAGAGCCTGTTACAGAGTGAAGCAAGTCAGAAGAGAAAGATAAATATGGTATCCTAACACTATGTGGATCACAATAAACTGTGGAAAATTCTGAAAGAGATGGGAATACCAGACCACCTGACCTGCCTCGAGAAACCTATATGCAGGTCAGAAAGCCACAGTTAGAACTGGACATGGAACAACAGAGTGGTTCCAAACAAAAAAAGGAGTACATCAAGGCTGTATATTGTCACCCTGCTTATTTAACTTATATGTAGAGTACATCATGAGAAATGCTGGGCTGGAAGAAGCACAAGCTGGAATCAAGATTGCTGGGAGAAATATCAATAACCTCAGATATGCAGATGACACCACCCTTATGGCAGAAAGTGAAGAGGAATTAAAAAGCCTCTTGATGAAAGTGAAAGAGGAGAGTGAAAAAGTTGGCTTAAAGCTCAACATTCAGAAAACGAAGATCATGGCATCTGGTCCCATCACTTCATGGGAAATAGATGTGGAAACAGTGTCAGACTTTATTTTGGGGGGCTCCAAAATCACTGCAGATGGT
This sequence comes from Bos mutus, assembly GCF_027580195.1. Taxonomy (NCBI): domain Eukaryota; kingdom Metazoa; phylum Chordata; class Mammalia; order Artiodactyla; family Bovidae; genus Bos; species Bos mutus. Next base: position 74,086 of record NW_027219968.1, read on the forward strand.
GATTGCAGCCATGAAATTAAAAACACTTACTCCTTGGAAGGAAAGTTATGACCAACCTAGATAGCATATTCAAAAGCAGAGACATTACTTTGCCAACAAAGGTCCGTCTAGTCAAGGCTATGGTTTTTCCAGTGCTCATGGATGGATGTGAGAGTTGGACTGTGAAGAAAGCTGAGCACCCAAGAATTGATGCTTTTGAACTGTGGTGTTGGAGAAGACTCTTGACAGTCCCTTGGACTGCAAGGAGATCCAACCAGTCCATTCTAAAGGAGATCAGTCCTGGGATTTCTTTAGAAGGAATGATGCTAAAGCTGAAACTCCAGTACTTTGGCCACCTCATGTGAAGAGCTGACTCATTGGAAAAGAGTCTGATGCTGGGAGGGATTGGGGGCAGGAGGAGAAGGGGACAACAGAGGATGAGACGGCTGGATGGCATCACCAACTCAATGGACGTGAGTCTGAGTGAACTCCGGGAGTTGGTGATGGACAGGGAGGCCTGGCGTGCTGCAATTTATGGGGTCGCAAAGAGTCGGACACGACTGAGCAACTGAACTGAACTGAACTGAACACATATATATGGAATCTAGAAAGATGGTACTGATGAAATTATCTTCAGGGCAGCAATGGAGACACAGACATAGAGAACAGACTTATGGACATGGGGAGAAGGGAGGAGGGAGAGGCTGGGATGTATTGAGAGAGTAACATGGTAACTTACATTACCATGTGTAAAATACATAGCCAATGGGAATTTGCTGGATGGCTCAGGGAACTCAAAAAGGGGCTCTGTATCAACCTAGAGGGGTGGTTTAGGGAGGGAGATGGGAGGGAGTTTCAAGAGGGCAAAGACATATGTATACCTATGGCTGATTCATGGTGATGTTTGGCAGAAACCAGCAATTTCTGTAAAGCAAATATCCTTCATTAAAAAATAAATTAATTAAATAAACAAGCAAACTAAAAACATGCCAGGTGTTAGGGATTTCCCTGGAGATCCAGTGGTTAGGTCTCTCAGCTTCCACTGAAGCGGCACAGGTTCGATCTCTTGTTGGGTAACTAAAATCCCACATGCCACTTGGTATGGCCAAAAGGTTATATATAGATAGATAGATAGATAGATAGATAGATTGTGTTAAGGAATAAAAAGATTTATTAAATAAATTAATTAAATAAACATGCCAAGTTAGTTCTCTATAAATTCTGAATTTAAAAACTTAAAAGAAAAAAGTGATCAGAAAATGAAAAATCATAAGAATATAACACATAAAATATTAAGATACCACTTTTAAAATGCTCAGAAGTAACACTGAAGTTTAAAACAAAAATGTGCTCATGCAAAAATAAATGTGATAAATGGTACAGTAACAATATCACTGATATAAATTATTTTTCCTAAATAATCTCCAAAATAAACATAATTCCAATCAAAAAAAGAGATGTACAAAAGGGGAATCCACCTACTATACATTTAAAATATAAAATAACACTGGCTTCCCTGGTGGCTCAGATGGTAAAGAATCTGTCTGCAGTGCAGGAGACCAGGGTTCAATCCCTAGTTTGGGAAGATCCCCTGGAGCACGGCATGGCAACCCACTCCAGTATTTTTGCCTGGAGAATCCCCATAGACAGAAGACCCCAGCAGGCTACAGTCCATGCAGTCACAAAGAGTCAGACACGACTGAGTGACTAAACACACACACAGAAGAAAAAAATTTATTTTTTAAAAATTGACCTTAAATACTATGACAAATATGCAATGTAACTAAATCACCAATGTTAGTCTCAAAGATACACATTAAATGTGCACACACAAAAAGGGAATAGACCAAGAGCATAATTGATGAACAATTTGGATTGGCAGGTAATCTGCAGAAGAATAATCAAAATAGTCAGAAAACAAAAGAATAATCAATCACATTGATGATCAGGAATATTCAAATTTAGAGATTATATGATACCCTTGTCCACCTATAATATGGATTTAAAATAGTCTAAAATACTAATTTTTAAGGCTGAGTGCTGAAGAATTGATGTTTTTGAACTGTGGCATTGGAGACTTCAAAAATATCAAGTTAGTCAATCCTAAAGGAAATCAGTCCTGAATATTCATTGGAGGGACCGATGCTGAAGCTGAAGCTCCAATACTTTGGTCACATGATGTGAAGACCTGACTCCTTAGAAAAGACCCTGATGCTGGGAAAGATTGAAAGCAGGAAGAGAAGGGGACGACAGAGGACAAGATGGTTGGATGGTATCATCAACTCAATGGACATGAGCTTTAGTAAGCTACGGGAGATGGTGAAGGACAGGGAAGCCTGGCGTGCTGCAGTCCATGGGGTTGCAAAAAGTCAGACACAACTGAGCGACTGAACAACGACGACAATGATACTACTATACACCTATTAAATATTGATTTAAAATAGTCTAAAATATTATTCTTTTATAAAAATGTAAAGGAAACTCTAACACACTGCTGGCATATAAATAGAAATATTTTACAGTACTTTAGATTACATTTGGCTAATATCTGAGAAAGTTTAAGATGCCCTTGTACATGATCCCAAAACTCCACTTCCAGGTATATACCCTAGAATTGCTCTTATGTAAAGGCTTAAGTAGAAAAATGTTCACAAAAGAACGTCTTAGGTCGGGAAAATATGCATCAGTGTTGCAGTGAATACTGAATATGCATTAAATAGAACAGTGTGGAATGCTTCCATTGATCTCTTATTTCTCTCTGGTTCCCCAGGATAATTATGATCTTCTTTTTCTTTCACAATATTTGACACCTAAGCATGTGTTCACAGGTCATTATCAGACAAGATGAATATTGGCTTAAACTAATCACACATCTGTGGACATTCAACCTTCTTCTTCCTTTCCTTCTAAGTCACCATGATTTCAGTATCTCTCCAGTCCCATCAATGGAATTGCCCTTTGGGGAAGCTGGACATGGAAGTAATTAAAAATGATCTTTATCAGTTTCATGACATCATGTAGTTGTCTTTTAAATTGGGCACTCATTTGTACATAAACTAGAAAAGATATGTACAAGTTAGGGTCTTGCCTGCAACTGTTTCCCCACCCACAAATTTACACAACAGGCTGATATTCCCAAGGACTGCATCTGAGACTCTGACAAGGATTGGGCTAGGCATCAGACTGCTCAGTAGTAATATAATGCAATATTTTATGTATTTTAAAAACATCAGTAGTGAGAATGTTATGTACAGCACAGGGAACTCTACTTAATACTCTGTGGTGAGCTGAATAACAAGGAAATACAATAGGGAGGGGATGTATGTATAAGTATGCTGATTCATGTTGCTATACATTAGAAACTAACACAGCATTGAAAAGCAACCACGTGTATACCTGTGGCGGATTCATGTTGATGTATGGCAAAACCAATACAATATTGTAAAGTAATTAACCTCCAATTAAAATAAATAAATTTATATTTAAAAAAAAGAAAAGCAACCACATTCCAATAAAACTTAACTTTTTAAAAAAATCACAAAAAAAGAATGCTAGGATCAAAATTTTATCAACTAGATCACCTTCAAATATGAGGGGATAATTCATATATTTGTGTGTGTGAATATATAAATATATATACACATCTGTCTATCCCTGGTGGCTTAGACGATAAAGCTTCTGCCTGCATGTGGTAGACCTGGGTTCAATGCCTGGGTCAGGAAGATCTCCTGGAGAAGGAAATGGCAACCCACTCCAGTATTCTTGCCTGGAAAATCCCATGGATGGTGGAACCTGGTAGGCTACAGTCCATAGCTTCGCAAAGAGTCAGACACAACTGAGTGACTTCACTTTCTTTCTTTCACTTTACACATCTGTGTGTGTGTGTGTGTGTGTATATATATATATATATATATATATATATATATATATATATGTTTCTCATACACTTTCCTCTTCAGAAGAGTTACCCCATAAATATTTACATTTATATTTGAAGGAGTAATGAGAAGAAAAATTACACAACTACATGGATGTTAAGTTATATGAGAATTAATATGACCAAGTATATAGTAATTTGTTTTCTTGGAAAGTTAATCAAGGATAAAATGAGACAAAATAGAAACCATATGCTACAGAAGTGATTCCAGGAAAGAGATCCTTAAAGCTGGAATCTGGAACAGGTTGTCTAATTTGGTTAGGTTAGAGGATGGCAATGGTTTATTCTTCACAGCACTGGGAGAGTGGAAGTCAATGTAATTCAGTGGCAAATAACAGCAACAACCACAAAACTTATCCTCTGTACTCTTCTGGAATCATGCTACAAGTTTTGGGCCAAAGAACCTCTTCTGTGGGCACGCTCAGAGCCTCTAATTTCTTGGAAATGCAGAAAACATATCTATCTGAATTTAAGTTCTCCAATTTAATCATAAGAGTAGCCATATTATAATGTAATTTCAAATGTTCTTTGACTTGAAATTTCTAGATTGGATTGGGAAAGAAGGCCCTGAGAATGAGTTGTAACTTTGATAGACTCCTGTCAACCTTCTTACCTCCCATCTCTCTTCCACCCCTTCTCCCTCCTTTGGGGAGATTAGAGGACCCTTCCACTCCTTGTTTTGTCACTAAGTCATGTCCAACTCATTGGTGATCCCATGGACTATAGCCCCCTAGGTTTCTCTGCCCATTGGATTTCCAGGCAAGACGACTGGGGAGGGTTGCCATTTCCTTCTCCAGGGATCTTCCCAACCCAGGGACTGAAGCAGGTCAGCCTCCTTGGCAGGCTGATTCTTTACCACTGAACCACCTGGGAAGCCCTAGAGGCCTGTGTAATGGACATGAGTTTGGGTAAACTCTGGCAGTTGGTGATGGACAGGGAGGCCTAGCATGCTGCAGGCCTGATGTACTGAACTGATCTATCAGTTCAGTTCAGTTGTTTTGGCATGTCTAACTCCTTGCAATCCCATGGAGTGCACCACATCAGGCTTCCCTGTCCATCACCAACTCCTGGAGCTTGCTCAAACTCATGTCCATCGAGTCAGTGATGCCATCCTACCATCTCATCCTCTGTTGTCCCCTTCTCCTCCTGCCTTCAGTCCTTCCCAATATCAGGGCCTTTTCCAATTAGTCAGTGCTTTGCATCAGGTGGCCAAGGTATTAGAGCTTCAGCCTCAGAATCAGACCTTCCAAAGAATATTCAGGACTGATTTCCTTTAGGATGGACTGGTTGGATCTCCTTGAGCTCTCAAGATCTCCTTGAGAGTTCAAGGGACTCTCAAGAGTGTATATACATACATACATTTTCAGAGAATAATGTATTTTGCAAAAATATTAACATACACCATGACATCAATACAACCATCTGATTAAGTAGTTTCTTTATTATAAAGATTAGTAAACACAATTTTCGGAGAAAGCAATGGCACCCCATGCCAGGACTCTTGCCTGGAAAATCCCATGGATGGAGGAGCCTGGTAGGCTGCAGTCCATGAGGTCGCTAAGAGTCAGACACGACTGAGTGACTTCACTTTCATTTTTCACTTTCATGTATTGGAGAAGGAAATGGCAACCCACTCCATTGTTCTTGCCTGGAGAATCCCAGGGACAGAGGAGCCTGGTAGGAGGCCATCTATGGGGTCACACAGAGTTGGACACAACTGAAGTGACTTAGCAGCAGCAGCAGCAAATGCAATTTTAGCTCTAGGCATGGCCTTAAATTTAGAGTACATGAAAACTGATATGTCAATAACAAGTTATGTAAAAGTCAGAGTCTTGCTTAGTGAGCTCATAATCTCTCAGAAATGCAAGATGAGAAAAATCAACAATCATATTACAATAAAATAAATAGACATATAATAGACATAGGACCTTGTTCTGTTCCTAAGCCTATTATACTCGTAATAGGTAATGTAATCATCATGATACATTTATCATCCCCATTAGTAATAATAGAACATAAGGACTAAGTGAAACTCCACAATCTGACAACAGAATCCAGAATTCAATGGAAAGGGACACTCGGTTTATGTTGAAATTATTTTTGTGCCATGGAGGACAAGGTGGAGGGTACATGTGAGAATAAGAAGAGTGAAGCACAAGCCGATTCTTGAAGTGTCACCAAGAATTCCATGTGAAAATGTGAGAAAGACATTGCAAACCAAAAAGCAAATCATATGCAGGTCTTAGATAAAAATGATGTGTTTGAAATGTACTTGTTTGCTATGTGGTACAAGTGACTTCTGTTCACAATACGTACAAAAACATGGTGAAAGTGAGGATGAAAAGTTAGAGGGAGTTAAGTTATATGAATGGAAGGTGTGTATTTATAGGCAAAATTCACAGAACTTTGTGACTAATATGAGAAAGATGAGACTCTTAGAATTATTGTCATATATTTTTATTGTCAATTTATCTACCTATAAAAGTGATATAGAAACATTCTCCCATTTAACCTTAACATGATTTCTCCTTGACTTATAGTAATGCTGATATTTTTAAATCCAATATAGTATTTATATTACTAATAATGACACGTTGGGCAGGTTTTCAGCATATATTTAAAGAGTTCCTGATAGAAACCCAGACATCCAATATACTTGACAGCTTATAAGAAAAAAACAACTCAGAGCCTTCTTTTACCTTTCTCCCCAAGAATAGAAATGATTTCTCAAAGATGGGACTCAAAAGAGATAATGCATTTTCTTACCAAGCAATACAACAGTAGCAAGTTCTTCTTTTACAGATACCAGCTATTGCAAAAATCCCATACGAAATGTTCTGAAGATAGCAACATAATATGTCAGATGTAAGCAGACAGATCTGGAATAATCCGTCACCCCTCCTGAAAATGACCTGGTTTCATATTCTTACTCATGGCCACCCTACTTTCAATAAAATTTTTGCAAATGACTCTCTCACCCTCAAGTTGAGGTCTGTCACTTATTGGTATCGTTACCAGATTTGGGAAGGGTCGAAGAGCATCCTCCTTTGTGGGCCTCGGTTCTTGATAAGGAAACAAAGAAGAATCTGAGGTCTTACTTGTGGCAAAAACAAGTGTATTAAAGAAAGAACAGAAAGAACACCTCAAGGGAGAGATGGGCTGGTGCAAGAGAGGCACTGCTGCTGGAATGATGAGGTAAGAAGGGTTTTCAAGAAAGGGCTTTTGCATATTCATTTAGGTGGACATAGACTGGCAGTTTTGATTGACAGTTGCAAGTTGCATAACAGCATACAGTATTGCTCATATCTTTCCATAATTCAGTATGTTTTACTCAAATGCATGTATGTATAGAATATTTATGAACATTTAATAGGCTCCCATCTGCCTAAGGCCACTTGAGGACACAACTGTGCATCAAGGGCAAGTGTCTAGGAGTTGAAGAAGTCCTGTGGTTTCTTTGTATCCTTTGCGTTTCAAGGGCACATACATAGAGTTGGAGCAGTCTCTGTGGTTACTTTGTAGCATATATGTGAGCACTCCTGGGCCACACTGGAGCTTGTCTGGGGTGGGCTTTATAGAGATCAGCTTGAATCTTTTTTAGCTAGGCCACCCCTCATTGCCTATGCCTAACTTTCTACCTAACAGTATCAAATTTGGAAACAATCAGTGAAGGTAAAATTAACTTTATAGCAAAAAGCTTACTAGTGAGATAGACAGCTGCTATTTAATGGCAAAATGTTAGCAAGAAGATAAATCCCTGGCAGCTGAGACAGTAAAGAATCTGCTTGCAATGTAAGAGACCCTGGGTAAGGAAGATCCTCTGGAGAAAGGAAAGTCTACTCACTCCAGTATTTTCACCTGGAGAACCCCATGGACAGAGGAGCCTGGTGAACTACAACTCATGGGGTTGAAAAGTCAGACAAGACTGAGCAATTAACACTAACTAATACTCAAGTAATTCTTCCACTTAATAACATAAGAAAAGATTCTATAAAGCAAAACCATTTTGTATCTCAATTGCTGGTATTATCATCATTAACCGCCAGATATCAAGGCTCTTATAAACCATTGGTAAATAAGATTGTGAAGCATTAGTGTAAAAATAGGAAGAAACAAAAAGGCCAGTAAAACAGAATAAAACAGAAGCCAGACAAACGTATATTAATACTTTACAAAGTTATGTTATGTGTAAGAAATATTCCACTGCAGTGAAGTGAGAGGAAATTGTACTATTTTTAGGAAATTGAGTGAGTTTGTTTAAATAAGTAGACAGAAAAAATAATAATAATGTAACCACCTACCTCATACTAAGGGCTTCCCAGGTGGCTCAGTGGTAATGATCCACCTGCCAAGCAGGAGACAGGGGACACAGGTTCTATTTCTGGGTTGGGAAGATCCCTTGGAGGAGGAAATGGCAACCCATTCCAGTATTCTTGCCTGGAAAATTACATGGACAGAGGAGGTTGGAGGGCTATAGTCCATGGGGTCACAAAGAGTTGGATTTAGTGACTAAACAACAACAGCAACCTCACACTAAACACATAAATATATTCTAGATAGATTATAGATATAAGTGCAAATAAAAATAGAATTGTCTCTTAGAAGATAAAGCATAAGGAAACATTTTCAAAATCTTGGAGTAGGAATTATTTCTTAACCAGGATTTGAAAAGTAATAATTACACAGGAAAATACAAGGAACTGAAATGTATTATGAATAAGAACTTCTGCTTACCAAATGCATTTTGTGAGTAAATACACAGGCCAAAGTATGAAGAAGGTTATCTGAAATATATATTATTCTAAGAAAAGACTCATAGTCCCAATTATAAAGAAGTTTAGTGTACTAATAAGGGAAATAACCTAAATCAAATCCCTTATGATTATACAGTGGAAGTGAGAAATAGATTTAAGGGCCTAGATCTGATAGATAGAGTGCCTGATGAACTATGGAATGAGGTTCGTGACATTGTACAGGAGACAGGGATCAAGACCATCCTCATGGAAAGAAATGCAAAAAAGCAAAATGGCTGTCTAGGGAGGCCTTACAAAGAGCTGTGAAAAGAAGAGAAGCGAAAAGCAAAGGAGCAAAGGAGAGATATAAACATCTGAATGCAGAGTTCCAAAGAAGAGCAAGAAGAGATAAGAAAGCCTTCTTCAGCGATCAATGCAAAGAAATAGAGGAAACAACAGAATGGGAAAGACTAGAGATCTCTTCAAGAAAATCAGAGATACCAAAGGAACATTTCATGCAAAGATGGGCTCAATAAAGGATAGAAATGGTATGGACCTAACAGAAGCAGAAGATAATAAGAAGAGATGGCAAGAATACACAGAAGAACTGTACAAAAAAGATGTTCACGACCCAGATAATCACGATGGTGTGATCACTCACCTAGAGCCAGACATCCTGGAATGTGAAGTCAAGTGGGCCTTAGGAAGCATCACTACGAACAAAGCTAGTGGAGGTGACAGGATTCCAGTTGAGCTATTTCAAATCCTGAAAGATGATGCTGTGAAAGTGTTGCACTCAATGTGCCAGCAATTTTGGAAAATTCAGCAGTGGCCACAGGACTGGAAAAGGTCAGTTTTCATTCCAATCCCAAAGAAAGGCAATGCCAAAGAATGCTCAAACTACCGCACAATTGCACTCATCTCACACGGTAGTAAAGTAATGCTCAAAATTCTCCAAGCCAGGCTTCAGCAATATGTGAACCATGAACTTCCTGATATTCAAGCTGGTTTTAGAAAAGGCAGAGGAACCAGAGATCAAATTGCCAACATCTGCTGGATCATGGAAAAAGCAAGAGAGTTCCAGAGAAACATCTATTTCTGCATTATTGACTATGCCAAAGCCTTTGGCTGTGTGGATCACAATAAACTGTGGAAAAATTCTGAAAGAGATGGGAATACCAGACCACCTGACCTGCCTCTTGATAAATTTGTATGCAGGTCAGGAAGCAACAGTTAGAACTGGACATGGAACAACAGACTGGTTCCAAATAGGAAAAGGATTACATCAAGGCTGTATATTGCCACCCTGTTTATTTAACTTATATGCAGAGTACATCATCAGAAACGCTGGACTGGAAGAAACACAAGCTGGAATCAAGATTGCCGGGAGAAATATGAATAACCTCAGATATGCAGATGACACCACCCTTATGGCAGAAAGTGAAGAGGAACTCAAAAGCCTCTTGATGAAAGTTAAATTGGAGAGTGAAAATGTTGGCTTAAAGCTCAATATTCAGAAAACGAAGATTATGGCATCCGGTCCCATCACTTCATGGGAAATACATGGGGAAACAGTGCAAACAGTGTCAGACTTTATTTTTCTGGGCTCCAAAATCACTACAGATGGTGACTGCAGCCATGAAACTAAAAGACGCTTACTCCTTGGAAGGTGAGTTATGACCAACCTAGAGAGCATATTCAAAAGTAGAGATATTACTTTGCCAACAAAGGTTCATCTAGTCAAGGCTATGGTTTTTCCTGTGGTCATGTATGGATGTGAGAGTTGGACTGTGAAGAAGCCTCAGCGCTAAAGAATTGATGCTTTTGAACTGTGGTGTTGGAGAAGACTCTTGACAGTCCCTTGGACTGCAAGGACATCCAACCAGTCCATTCTGAAGGAGATTAGTCCTGGGATTTCTTTGGAAGGAATGATGCTAAAGCTGAAACTCCAGTACTTTGGCCACCTCATGCGAAGAGTCGACTCATTGGAAAAGTCTCTGATGCTGGGAGGGATTGGGGGCAAGAGGAGAAGGGGACGACAGAGGATGAGATGGCTGGATGGCATCACTGACTCGATGGACGTGAGTCTGAGTGAACTCCAGGAGTTGGTGATGGACAGGGAGACCTGGCGTGCTCCGATTCATGGGGTGGCAAAGAGTCGGACACGACTGAGCGACTGATCGGATCTGATCTGAAGGCAAATAACACAACAAAAGTTGGCAAAAATAAAGGGATGACCACAAAACTTACTTGCATAATATCATTAGTCATCAGGAAAAAATATGTATTCAAGAAAACTAGGATCCATTACATACTCAACAGGTTGAATAAAACAAAAAAGAAAAAAAAATTACCAAAAGGTGATGAATGCATTAAACACCTGAAATTCATCTCTGTTACTATTTGGAGTGTAAATCTGTAGTATACCTTTGGAAAACAAAGCAGCAAAATATCTTTATATTCATGAAACAAATTCAAATCATTCTACTCATTCAGCTGATAGTATATATAAGGGTGAGCGGTTCCAATCTGCCTCTCAAAATCCTTTAACAGGTGTGGACCCATTTTGTTTAAAAATAGCCATATTCCTACTTGAAAACTGGGTGGCCGGCCGTGACTCCGTCTTTCTGATCACCAGACAGCGTTGGTGCCCCTCTCCCGGCCCTCCCTGTGCGTGTTTGTTGCCCTTCCCTGTCACTTCCGGCTTTCCCCAGCTCCCGGCCCACCCCACAGAGGTGACCGCTCAGCACCCCCTTACCCGGTTTAGGTCCTATCCGGTCTCACCTCATGTGGTGTCCTTCCCTGGCCTCCATGGC
>NW_027219969.1:0-17081 GCF_027580195.1 Bos mutus
GCGGCCCAGCTGGTGATTATCAAGCAGCTGAGCAGGCATGAATCCTGCGGCCCAGCTGGCGATTATCAAGCAGATGAGCAGGCATGAATCCTGCCGCCCAGCTGGCGATTATCAAGCAGATGAGCAGGCATGAATCCTGCGGCCCAGCTGGCGATTATCAAGCAGATGAGCAGGCATGAATCATGCGGCCCAGCTGGCGATTATCAAGCAGATGAGCAGGCATGAATCCTGCGGCCCAGCTGGCGTTATCAAGCAGATGAGCAGGCATGAATCCTGTGGCTCAGCTGGCGATTATCAAGCAGCTGAGCAGGCATGAATCCTGCGGCCCAGCTGGCGATTATCAAGCAGCTGAGCAGGCATCATGTCTGCGGCCTCAGCTGGCGATTATCAAGCAGATGAGCAGGCATGAATCATGCGGCCCAGCTGGCGATTATCAAGCAGATGAGCAGGCATGAATCCTGCGGCCCAGCTGGCGATTATCAAGCAGATGAGCAGGCATGAATCATGCGGCCCAGCTGGCGATTATCAAGCAGATGAGCAGGCATGAATCCTGCGGCCCAGCTGGCGATTATCAAGCAGATGAGCAGCCATGAATCCTGCGGCCCAGCTGGCGATTATCAAGCAGATGAGCAGGCATGAATCCTGCGGCCCAGCTGGCGATTATCAAGCAGATGAGCAGGCATGAATCCTGCGGCCCAGCTGGCGATTATCAAGCAGCTGAGCAGGCATGAATCCTGCGGCCCAGCTGGCGATTATCAAGCAGATGAGCAGGCATGAATCCTGCGGCCCAGCTGGCGATTATCAAGCAGATGAGCAGGCATGAATCCTGCGGCCCAGCTGGCGATTATCAAGCAGCTGAGCGATTATGCGGCCCAAGCTGGCGATTATCAAGCAGAGCAGGCATGAATCATGCGGCCCAGCTGGCGATTATCAAGCAGATGAGCAGGCATGAATCCTGCGGCCCAGCTGGCGATTATCAAGCAGCTGAGCAGGCAGTGAATCCTGTGGCCCAGCTGGCGATTATCAAGCAGCTGAGCAGGCATGAATCCTGCGGCCCAGCTGGCGATTATCAAGCAGCTGAGCAGGCATGAATCCTGCGACTCAGCAGGCGATTATCAAGCAGCTGTCATGCGGTGATCAGGTGACCCAGCTGATCGATTATCAAGCAGATGAGCAGGCAGCACGAATCCTGTGCCCAGCTGGCGATTATCAAGCAGCTGAGCAGGCATGAATCCTGCGGCCCAGCTGGCGATTATCAAGCAGATGAGCAGGCATGAATCCTGCGGCCCAGCTGGCGATTATCAAGCAGATGAGCAGGCATGAATCCTGCGGCCCAGCTGGCGATTATCAAGCAGATGAGCAGGCATGAATCCTGCGGCCCAGCTGGCGATTATCAAGCAGCTGAGCAGGCATGAATCATGCGGCCCAGCTCGCGATTATCAAGCAGATGAGCAGGCACTGAATCGCTGATCAGCTGGCGATTATCAAGCAGATGAGCAGGCATGAATCCTGCGGATCAGCTGGCGATTATCAAGCAGCTGAGCAGGCATGAATCCTGCGGCCCAGCTGGCGATTATCAAGCAGCTGAGCAGGCATGAATCCTGCGGCCCAGCTGGCGATTATCAAGCAGATGAGCAGGCATGAAATGCTGGCCCAGCTGGCGATTATCAAGCAGATGAGCAGGCATGAATCCTGCGGCCCAGCTGGCGATTATCAAGCAGCTGAGCAGGGCATGAATCATGCGGCCTCAGCTGGCGATTATCAAGCAGATGAGCAGGCATGAATCATGCGGCCCAGCTGGCGATTATCAAGCAGCTGAGCAGGCATGAATCCTGCGGCCCAGCTGGCGATTATCAAGCAGATGAGCAGGCATGAATCCTGCGGCCCAGCTGGCGATTATCAAGCAGATGAGCAGGCATGAATCCTGCGGCCCAGCTGGCGATTATCAAGCAGCTGAGCAGGCATGAATCCTGCGGCCCAGCTGGCGATTATCAAGCAGATGAGCAGGCATCCCGGCCCAGCTTGTGATTATCAAGCAGCTGAGCAGGCTGATCATGCGACTGCTCTGGCTTATCAAGCTGAGGCGATTATTCAAGTAGGCTTATCAAGCAGATGACCAGGCATGAATCCTGCGGCCCAGCTGGCGATTATCAAGCAGATGAGCAGGCATGAATCCTGCGGCCCAGCTGGCGATTATCAAGCAGATGAGCAGGCATGAATCATGCGGCCCAGCTGGCGATTATCAAGCAGATGAGCAGGCATGAATCCTGCGGCCCAGCTGGCGATTATCAAGCAGCTGAGCAGGCATGAATCCTGCGGCCATGAATCCTGCGGCTCAGCTGGCGAGTATCAAGCAGTTGAGCAGGCGCTAATCCCATAACTCAGCAGGAACTGATCACGTGGCTGTCATGCGGTGATCAGGTGACTGAAGGCGCTGATCATGTGACTGCTCATGTGCTGATCAGGGAGCTCTCCAACACGGATCATGTGCCTCAGCATGCAAGAATCAAGCAGCTGAGAAGGCATAAATCCTGCGGCCCAGCTGGTGATTATCAAGCAGCTGAGCAGGCATGAATCCTGCGGCCCAGCTGGCGATTATCAAGCAGATGAGCAGGCATGAATCCTGCCTCCAGCTGGCGATTATCAAGCAGATGAGCAGGCATGAATCCTGCGGCCCAGAGGGCGATTATCAAGCAGCTGAGCAGGCATGAATCATGCGTCCCAGCTGGCGATTATCAAGCAGATGAGCAGGCATGAATCATGCGGCCCAGCTGGCGATTATCTAGCAGATGAGCAGGCATGCATCCTGTGGCTCAGCTGGCGATTATCAAGTAGATGAGCAGGCATGAATCATGCGGCCCAGCTTGTGATTATCAAGCAGCTGAGCAGGCATGAATCGTGCGGCCCAGCTGGCGACTATCAAGTAGATGAGCAGGCATGAATCATGCGGCCCAGCTTGTGATTATCAAGCAGATGAGCAGGCATGAATCATGCGGCCCAATGGCGATTATTCAAGCAGCTGAGAAGGCATGAATCCTGCGGCCAGCTGGCGATTATCAAGCAGATGAGCAGGAATGAATCATGCGGCCCAGCTGGCGATTATCAAGCAGATGAGCAGGCATGAATCATGCGGCCCAGCTAGCGATTATCAAGCAGCTGAGCATGTATGAATCCTGCGGCCCAGCTGGCGGTTATCAAGCAGATGAGCAGCCATGAATCCTGCGGCCCAGCTGGCGATTATCAAGCAGATGATCAGCCATGAATCCTGCGGCCCAGCGGGCGATTATCAAGCAGCTGAGCAGGCGCTAATCCCGTAACTCAGCAGGCACTCATCACGTGGCTGTCATGCAGTGATCAGGTGACTCAGAGGCGCTGATCATGTGACTGCTCATGTGCTGATCAGGGAGCTCTCCAACACGGATCATGTGCCTAAGCAGGCAAGAATCAAGCAGATGAGCAGGCATGAATCATGCGGCCCAGCTAGCGATTATCAAGCATCTGAGCATGTATGAATCCTGCGGCCCAGCTGGCGGTTATCAAGCAGATGAGCAGCCATGAATCCTGCGGCCCAGCTGGCGATTATCAAGCAGATGATCAGCCATGAATCCTGCGGCTCAGCTGGCGATTATCAAGCAGCTGAGCAGGCGCTAATCCCGTAACTCAGCTGGAACTGATCACGTGGCTGTCATGCAGTGATCAGGTGACTCAGAGGCGCTGATCATGTGACTGCTCATGTGCTGATCAGGGAGCTCTCCAACACGGATCATGTGCCTAAGCAGGCAAGAATCAAGCAGCTGAGAAGGCATGAATCCTGCGGCCCAGCTGGTGATTATCAAGCAGCTGAGCACGCATGAATACTGCGGCCCAGCTGGCGATTATCAAGCAGATGAGCAGGCATGAATCCTGCCTCCAGCTGGCGATTATCAAGCAGATGAGCAGGCATGAATCCTACCGCCCAGCGGGCGATTATCAAGCAGCTGAGCATTCATGAATCATGCGGCCCAGTTGGCGATTATCAAGCAGATGAGCAGGCATGAATCATGCGGCCCAGCTGGCGATTATCTAGCAGATGAGCAGGCATGCATCCTGTGGCTCAGCTGGCGATTATCAAGCAGCTGAGCAGGCGCTAATCCCGTAACTCAGCAGGCACTGATCACGTGGCTGTCATGCCGTGATCAGGTGACTGAGAGGTGCTGATCATGTGAATGCTCATGTGCTGAGCAGGTAGCTCTCCTGCACGGATCATGTGCCTCAGCATGCAAGTATCAAGCAGCTGAGCAGGCATGAATCCTGCGGCCCAGCTGGCGTCTATCAAGTATATGAGCAGGCATGAATCATGCGCCCCAGCCTGCGATTATCAAGCAGATGAACAGGCATGAATCATGCGGCCCAGCTGGGGTTTATCAAGCAGATGAGCAGCCATGAATCCTGCGGCCCAGCTGGCGATTATCAAGCAGCTGAACACGCATGAATCATGCGGCCCAGCTGGGGTTTATCAAGCAGATGAGCAGCCATGAATCCTGCGGCCCAGCTGGCGATTATCAAGCAGCTGAGCAGGTATGAATGCTGTGGCCCAGCTGGCAAATATCAAGCAGATGAGCAGGCATGAATCCTGCGGCCCAGCTGGCGATTATCCAGCAGATGTGCAGCAGCCATGAAACCTGGGGCCCAGCGCCCAGCTGGCAATTATCAAGCAGCTCAGCAGGCATGAATCCTGCGGCCCAGCTGGCGATTATCAAGCAGAGTAGCAGGCATGAATCATGCGGCCCAGCTGGCGATTATGAAGCAGATGAGCAGGCATGAATCCTGCGGCCCAGCTTGCGATTATCAAGCAGATGAGCAGCCATGAAACCTGGGGCCCAGCAGGCGATTATCAAGCAGCTGAGCAGGCATGAATCCTGCGGCCCAGCTGACGATTATCAAGCAGAAGAGCAGACATGAATCATGCGGCCCAGCTGGCGATATCAAGCAGCTGAGCAGGCGCTAATCCTGTAACTCAGCAGGCATTGATCACGTGGCTGTCATGCAGTGATCAGGTGACTTAGAGGCGCTGATCATGTGACTGCTCATGTGCTGATCAGGGAGCACTCCAACACGGATCATGTGCCTCAGCAGGCAAGAATCAAGCAGCTGAGAAGGCATGAATCCTGCGGCCCAACTGGTGATTATCAAGCAGCTGAGCAGGCATGAATCCTGTGGCCCAGCTGGCGATTATCAAGCAGATGAGCAGGCATGAATCCTGCTTCCAGCTGGCGATTATCAAGCAGATGAGCAGGCATGAATCCTGCGGCCCAGAGGGCGATTATCAAGCAGCTGAGCAGGCATGAATCATGCGGCCCAGCTGGCGATTATCAAGCAGATGAGCAGGCATGAATCATGCGGCCCAGCTGGCGATTATCTAGCAGATGAGCAGGCATGCATCCTGTGGCTCAGCTGGCGATTATCAAGTAGATGAGCAGGCATGAATCATGCGGCCCAGCTTGGGATTATCAAGCAGCTGAGCAGGCATGAATCCTGAGGCCCAGCTGGCGACTATCAAGTAGATGAGCAGGCATGAATCATGCGGCCCAGCTTGTGATTATCAAGCAGATAAGCAGGCATGAATCATGCGGCCCAATGGCGATTATTCAAGCAGCTGAGAAGGCATGAATCCTGCGGTCAGCTGGCGATTATCAAGCAGATGAGCAGGAATGAATCATGCGGCCCAGCTGGCGATTATCAAGCAGATGAGCAGGCATGAATCATGCGGCCCAGCTGGCGATTATCAAGCAGATGAGCAGGCATGAATCATGCGGCACAGCTGGCGATTATCAAGCAGATGAGCAGGCATGAATCCTGCGGCCCAGCTGGCGATTATCAAGCAGATGAGCAGGCATGCATTCTGCGGCTCAGCGGGCGATTATGAAGCAGCTGAGCAGGCGCTAATCCGTAACTCAGCAGGCACTGATCACGTGGCTGTCAAGCATGATGATCAGGTGACTGAGGCGCTGATCATGTGACTGCTCATGTGCTGATCAGGAAGCTCTCCAACACGGATCATGTGCCTCAGTAGGCAAGAATCAAGCAGATGACCAGCCATGAATCCTGGGGCCCAGTGGGCGATTATCAAGCAGCTGAGCAGGCATGAATCCTGCGGCACAGCTGGCGATTATCAAGCAGATGAGCAGGCATGAATCATGCGGCCCAGCTGGCGATTATCAAGCAGATGAGCAGGCATGAATCCCTGCGACCCAGCTGGCGATTATCAAGCAGCTGAGGAGGAATGAATCCTGCGGCCCAGCTGGCGATTATCAAGCAGATGAGCAGCCATGAATCATGCGGCCCAGCTGGCGATTATCAAGCAGATGAGCAGGCATGAATCATGCTGCCCAGCTGGAGATTATCAAGCAGATGAGCAGGCATGAATCATGCGGCCCAGCTGGCGATTATCAAGCAGATGAGCAGGCATGCATTCTGCGGCTCAGCTGGCAATTATCAAGCAGCTGAGCAGGCGCTAATCCCGTAACTCTGCAGGCACTGATCACGTGGCTGTCATGCGGTGATCAGGTGTGACTGAGGCGCTGATCACGTGACTGCTTATGTGCTGATCAGGTAGCTCTCCTGCGGATCATGTGCCTCAGCAGGCAGAATCAAGCAGCTGAGCAGGCATGAATCCTGCGGCCCAGCTGGCGGTTATCAAGCAGATGAGCAGCCATGAATCCTGCGGCTCAGCTGGCGATTATCAAGCAGTATCAAGCAGTTGAGCAGGCGCTAATCCCATAACTCAGCAGGAACTGATCACGTGGCTGTCATGCGGTGATCAGGTGACTGAGGCGCTGATCATGTGACTGCTCATGTGCTGATCAGGAGCTCTCAACACGGATCATGTGCCTCAGCATGCAAGAATCAAGCAGCTGAGAAGGCATAAATCCTGCGGCCCAGCTGGTGATTATCAAGCAGCTGAGCAGGCATGAATCCTGCGGCCCAGCTGGCGATTATCAAGCAGATGAGCAGGCATGAATCCTGCCTCCAGCTGGCGATTATCAAGCAGATGAGCAGGCATGAATCCTGCGGCCCAGCTGGCGATTATCAAGCAGCTGAGCAGGCATGAATCATGCGTCCCAGCTGGCGATTATCAAGCAGATGAGCAGGCATGAATCATGCGGCCCAGCTGGCGATTATCAAGCAGATGAGCAGGCATGCATCCTGTGGCTCAGCTGGCGATTATCAAGCAGATGAGCAGGCATGAATCATGCGGCCCAGCTTGTGATTATCAAGCAGCTGAGCAGGCATGAATCCTGCGGCCCAGCTGGCGACTATCAAGTAGATGAGCAGGCATGAATCATGCGGCCCAGCTTGTGATTATCAAGCAGATGAGCAGGCATGAATCATGCGGCCCAGCTGGCGATTATCAAGCAGATGAGCAGGCATGAATCCTGCGGCCAGCTGGCGATTATCAAGCAGATGAGCGGGAATGAATCAGGCTGCGGCCCAGCTGGCGATTATCAAGCAGATGAGCAGGCATGAATGAATGCGGCCCAGCTGGCGATTATCAAGCAGCTGAGCATGCATGAATCCTGCGGCCCAGCTGGCGTTATCAAGCAGATGAGCAGGCCATGAATCCTGCGGCCCAGCTGGCGATTATCAAGCAGATGAGCAGCCATGAATCCTGCGGCCCAGCTGGCGATTATCAAGCAGCTGAGCAGGCGCTAATCCCGTAACTCAGCTGGCACTCATCACGTGGCTGTCAATCCTGTGATCAGGTGACTCACTGCAGCTGGCGCTGATCATGTGACTGCTCATGTGCTGATCAGCTGGCGATCTCAAGCAGCTCTCCAACAGCTGGCGATTATCGGATCATGTGCCCCAGCTGGCGATTATCAAGCAGATGAGCAGGCATGAATCCTGCGGCCCAGCTGGCGATTATCAAGCAGCTGAGCAGGCATGAATCCTGCGGCCCAGCTGGCGATTATCAAGCAGATGAGCAGGCATGAATCCTGCGGCCCAGCTGGCGATTATCAAGCAGATGAGCAGGCATGAATCCTGCGGCTCAGCTGGCGATTATCAAGCAGCTGAGCAGGCGCTAATCCCGTAACTCAGCTGGCGATTATCACGTGGCTGTCATGCGTGATCAGGTGACTCTGGCGAAGGCGCTGATCATGTGACTGCTCATGTGCTGATCAGGAGCTGAGCTGGCACGGATCATGTGCCCAGCTGGCGATTATCAAGCAGCTGAGCAGGCATGAATCCTGCGGCCCAGCTGGTGATTATCAAGCAGCTGAGCAGGCATGAATCCTGCGGCCCAGCTGGCGATTATCAAGCAGATGAGCAGGCATGAATCCTGCGGCCCAGCTGGCGATTATCAAGCAGATGAGCAGGCATGAATCCTGCGGCCCAGCTGGCGATTATCAAGCAGCTGAGCAGGCATGAATCATGCGGCCCAGCTGGCGATTATCAAGCAGATGAGCAGGCATGAATCCTGCGGCCCAGCTGGCGATTATCAAGCAGATGAGCAGGCATGAATCCTGCGGCTCAGCTGGCGATTATCAAGCAGCTGAGCAGGCATGAATCCTGCGGCCCAGCTGGCGATTATCAAGCAGCTGAGCAGGCATGAATCCTGCGGCCCAGCTGTCGGTGATCATCAAGCAGATGAGCAGGCATGAATCCTGCGGCCCAGCTGGCGATTATCAAGCAGATGAGCAGGCATGAATCATGCGGCCCAGCTGGCGATTATCAAGCAGCTGAGCAGGCATGAATCCTGCGGCCCAGCTGGCGATTATCAAGCAGATGAGCAGGCATGAATCCTGCGGCCCAGCTGGCGATTATCAAGCAGATGAGCAGGCATGAATCCTGCGGCCCAGCTGGCGATTATCAAGCAGATGAGCAGGCATGAATCATGCGGCCCAGCTGGCGATTATCAAGCAGATGAGCAGGCATGAATCCTGCGGCCCAGCTGGCGATTATCAAGCAGATGAGCAGGCATGAATCCTGCGGCCCAGCTGGCGATTATCAAGCAGCTGAGCAGGCATAATCCTGCGGCCCAGCTGGCGATTATCAAGCAGATGAGCAGGCGTGAATCCTCGGAGCAGCTGGCGATTATCAAGTGAGATGAGCAGGCATGAATCCTGCGTGCTGCTGGCGATTATCAAGCAGCTGAGCAGGCATGAATCATGCGGCCCAGCTGGCGATTATCAAGCAGCTGAGCAGGCATGAATCCTGCGGCCCAGCTGGCGATTATCAAGCAGATGAGCAGGCATGAATCCTGCGGCCCAGCTGGCGATTATCAAGCAGATGAGCAGGCATGAATCCTGCGGCCCAGCTGGCGATTATCAAGCAGATGAGCAGGCATGAATCATGCGGCCCAGCTGGCGATTATCAAGCAGCTGAGCAGGCATGAATCCTGCGGCCCAGCTGGCGATTATCAAGCAGCTGAGCAGGCATGAATCATGCGGCCCAGCTGGCGATTATCAAGCAGCTGAGCAGGCATGAATCCTGCGGCCCAGCTGGCGATTATCAAGCAGCTGAGCAGGCATGAATCCTGCCCAGCTGGCGATTATCAAGCAGATGAGCAGGCATGAATCCTGCGGCCCAGCTGGCGATTATCAAGCAGCTGAGCAGCAGGCATGAATCCTGCGGCCCAGCTGGCGATTATCAAGCAGATGAAGGCATGTGATCTGCGGCCCAGCTGGCGATTATCAAGCAGCTGAGCAGGCATGAATCCTGCGGCCCAGCTGGCGATTATCAAGCAGATGAGCAGGCATGAATCCTGCGGCCCAGCTGGCGATTATCAAGCAGATGAGCAGGCATGAATCCTGCGGCCCAGCTGGCATCAAGCAGATGGCGATTATCAAGCAGATGAGCAGGCATGAATCCTGCGGCCCAGCTGGCGATTATCAAGCAGATGAGCAGGCATGAATCATGCGGCCCAGCTGGCGATTATCAAGCAGATGAGCAGGCATGAATCCTGCGGCCCAGCTGGCGATTATCAAGCAGATGAGCAGGCATGAATCCTGCGGCCCAGCTGGCGATTATCAAGCAGATGAGCAGGCATGAATCCTGCGGCCCAGCTGGCGATTATCAAGCAGATGAGCAGGCATGAATCATGCGGCCCAGCTGGCGATTATCAAGCAGATGAGCAGGCATGAATCCTGCGGCCCAGCTGGCGATTATCAAGCAGATGAGCAGGCATGAATCCTGCGGCCCAGCTGGCGATTATCAAGCAGATGAGCAGGCATGAATCCTGCGGCCCAGCTGGCGATTATCAAGCAGCTGAGCAGGCATAATCCTGCGGCTCAGCTGGCGATTATCAAGCGATGGCTGGCATGAATCATGTGATCAGGTGGCTTATCAGGCGCTGAGCTGTGCGATTGTGCTGCGATTATCAAGCAGCTGAGCAGGCGCGGATCATGTGCCTCAGCTGGCGATTATCAAGCAGCTGAGCAGGCATGAATCCTGCGGCCCAGCTGGCGATTATCAAGCAGATGAGCAGGCATGAATCCTGCGGCTCAGCGGCCCAGCTGGCGATTATCAAGCAGATGAGCAGGCATGAATCCTGCGGCCCAGCTGGCGATTATCAAGATGATGAGCAGGCGCTGATCATGCGGCCCAGCTGGCGATTATCAAGCAGATGAGCAGGCATGAATCATGGCCCAGCTGGCGATTATCAAGCAGATGAGCAGGCATGAATCCTGCGGCCCAGCTGGCGATTATCAAGCAGATGAGCAGGCATGAATCCTGCGGCCCAGCTGGCGATTATCAAGCAGATGAGCGATTATCAATCATGCTGGCCCAGCTGGCGATTATCAAGCAGATGAGCAGGCATGAATCCTGCGGCCCAGCTGGCGATTATCAAGCAGATGAGCAGGCATGAATCATGCGGCCCAGCTGGCGATTATCAAGCAGATGAGCAGGCATGAATCCTGCGGCCCAGCTGGCGATTATCAAGCAGATGAGCAGGCATGAATCCTGCGGCCCAGCTGGCGATTATCAAGCAGATGAGCAGGCATGAATCATGCGGCCCAGCTGGCGATTATCAAGCAGATGAGCAGGCATGAATCATGCGGCCCAGCTGGCGATTATCAAGCAGATGAGCAGGCATGAATCCTGCGGCCCAGCTGGCGATTATCAAGCAGCTGAGCAGGCAGCTAATCTCTGCAGGCACTGAGCAGGCGTGGCTGTCAAGCGATGATCAGGTGATGAGGCGCTGATCATGTGCCCAGCTCATGCGATTATCAAGCAGCTGAGCAGGCACGAATCCTGCGTGCCCAGCTGGCGATTATCAAGCAGCTGAGCAGGCATGAATCCTGCGGCCCAGCTGGCGATTATCAAGCAGATGAGCAGGCATGAATCCTGCGGCTCAGCTGGCGATTATCAAGCAGCTGAGCAGGCGCTAATCCGTAACTCAGCTGGGAACTGATCAAGCGTGGCTGTGAATGCCGTGCTGGCGATTGATCAGGTGGTGACTGAGGCGCTGATCATGTGCCCAGCTGGCGCTGATCAAGCAGCTCTCAGGCACGGATCATGTGCCTCAGCTGGCGATTATCAAGCAGCTGAGCAGGCATGAATCCTGCGGCCCAGCTGGCGATTATCAAGCAGCTGAGCAGCGGCAGCTGGCGATTATCCAGATGAGCGGCCCAGCTGGCGATTATCAAGCAGATGAGCAGGCATGAATCACGTGGCCCAGCTGGCGATTATCAAGCAGATGAGCAGGCATGAATCCTGCGGCCCAGCTGGCGATTATCATGCAGATGAGCAGGCATGAATCATGCTGCCCAGCTGGCGATTATCAAGCAGCTGAGCAGGCATGAATCCTGCGGCCCAGCTGGCGATTATCAAGCAGCTGAGCAGGCATGAATCCTGCGGCCCAGCTGGCGATTATCAAGCATGAGCAGGCATGAATCCTGCGGCCCAGCTGGCGATTATCAAGCAGATGAGCAGGCATGAATCCTGCGGCCCAGCTGGCGATTATCAAGCAGATGAGCAGGCATGAATCCTGCGGCCCAGCTGGCGATTATCAAGCAGCTGAGCAGGCATGAATCCTGCGGCCCAGCTGGCGATTATCAAGCAGATGAGCAGGCATGAATCCTGCGGCCCAGCTGGCGATTATCAAGCAGATGAGCAGGCATGAATCCTGCGGCCCAGCTGGCGATTATCAAGCAGATGAGCAGGCATGAATCATGCGGCCCAGCTGGCGATTATCAAGCAGCTGAGCAGGCATGAATCCTGCGGCCCAGCTGGCGATTATCAAGTAGATGAGCAGGCATGAATCATGCGGCCCAGCTGGCGATTATCAAGCAGATGAGCAGGCATGAATCATGCGGCCCAGCTGGCGATTATCAAGCAGCTGAGCAGGCATGAATCCTGCGGCCCAGCTGGCGATTATCAAGCAGATGAGCAGGCATGAATCATGCGGCCCAGCTGGCGATTATCAAGCAGATGAGCAGGCATGAATCATGCGGCCCAGCTGGCGATTATCAAGCAGATGAGCAGGCATGAATCATGCGGCCCAGCTGGCGATTATCAAGCAGCTGAGCAGGCATGAATCCTGCGGCCCAGCTGGCGATTATCAAGCAGATGAGCAGGCATGAAATCTGCGGCCCAGCTGGCGATTATCAAGCAGATGAGCAGGCATGAATCCTGCGGCCCAGCTGGCGATTATCAAGCAGATGAGCAGGCATGAATCCTGCGGCCCAGCTGGCGATTATCAAGCAGATGAGCAGGCATGCATCCTGCGGCTCAGCTGGCGATTATCAAGCAGCTGAGCAGGCGCTAATCCGTAACTCAGCTGGCACTGATCAGCGTGGCTGTCATGCGGTGATCAGGTGACTATCAAGCGCTGATCATGTGACTGCTCATGTGCTTATCAAGCAGCTGAGCTGCACGGATCATGTGCCTCAGCAGGCGAGAATCAAGCAGCTGAGCAGGCATGAATCCTGCGGCCCAGCTGGCGATTATCAAGCAGATGAGCAGCCATGAATCCTGCGGCTCAGCTGGCGATTATCAAGCAGTTGAGCAGGCGCTAATCCCGTAACTCAGCTGGAACTGATCACGTGGCTGTCATGCGGTGATCAGGTGACTGAGGCGCTGATCATGTGACTGCTCATGTGCTGATCAGGGAGCTCTCCAACACGGATCATGTGCCTCAGCATGCAAGAATCAAGCAGCTGAGAAGGCATAAATCCTGCGGCCCAGCTGGTGATTATCAAGCAGCTGAGCAGGCATGAATCCTGCGGCCCAGCTGGCGATTATCAAGCAGATGAGCAGGCATGAATCCTGCCTCCAGCTGGCGATTATCAAGCAGATGAGCAGGCATGAATCCTGCGGCCCAGAGGGCGATTATCAAGCAGCTGAGCAGGCATGAATCATGCGGCCCAGCTGGCGATTATCAAGCAGATGAGCAGGCATGAATCATGCGGCCCAGCTGGCGATTATCTAGCAGATGAGCAGGCATGCATCCTGTGGCTCAGCTGGCGATTATCAAGTAGATGAGCAGGCATGAATCATGCGCGGCCCAGCTGGTGATTATCAAGCAGCTGAGCAGGCATGAATCCTGCGGCCCAGCTGGCGACTATCAAGTAGATGAGCAGGCATGAATCATGCGGCCCAGCTTGTGATTATCAAGCAGATGAGCAGGCATGAATCATGCGGCCCCCAATGGCGATTATTCAAGCAGCTGAGAGAAGGCATGAATCCTGCGGCCCAGCTGGCGATTATCAAGCAGATGAGCAGGCATGAATCATGCGGCCCAGCTGGCGATTATCAGATGAGCAGATGAGCAGGCGATTATGAATCAGATGAGCAGGCGGCCCAGCTGGCGATTATCAAGCAGCTGAGCAGGCATGAATCCTGCGGCCCAGCTGGCGGTTATCAAGCAGATGAGCAGCCATGAATCCTGCGGCCCAGCTGGCGATTATCAAGCAGATGATCAGCCATGAATCCTGCGGCCCAGCGGGCGATTATCAAGCAGCTGAGCAGGCGCTAATCCCGTAACTCAGCAGGCACTCATCACGTGGCTGTCAAGCCGTGATCAGGTGACTGAGAGGCGCTGATCATGTGACTGCTCATGTGCTGATCCGGCAGCTCTCCTGCGCGGATCATGTGCCTCAGCTGGCGAGAATCAAGCAGCTGAGCAGGCATGAATCATGCGGCCCAGCTGGCGATTATCAAGCAGCTGAGCAGGCATGAATCCTGCGGCCCAGCTGGCGCTTATCAAACAGATGAGCAATAATGAAATCTGCTGCCCAGCGGGCGATTATCAAGCAGCTGAGCAGGCATGAATCCTGCGGCCCATTTGGCGATTATCAAGCAGATGAGCAGGCATGAATCCTGCCACCCAGCGGGCGAATATCAAGCAGCTGAGCAGGCATGAATCATGCGGCCCAGCTGGCGATAATCAAGCAGCTGAGCAGGCATGAATCAGCTGCGGCCCAGCTGGCGATTATCAAGCAGATGAGCAGGCATGAATCCTGCGGCCCAGCTGGCGATTATCAAGCAGCTGAGCAGGCATGAATCCTGCGGCCCAGCTGGCGATTATCAAGCAGCTGAGCAGGCATGAATCATGCGGCCCAGCTGGCGATTATCAAGCAGATGAGCAGGCATGAATCCTGCGGCCCAGCTGGCGATTATCAAGCAGATGAGCAGGCATGAATCATGCGGCCCAGCTGGCGATTATCAAGCAGCTGAGCAGGCATGAATCCTGCGGCCCAGCTGGCGATTATCAAGCAGATGAGCAGGCATGAATCCTGCGGCCCAGCTGGCGATTATCAAGCAGATGAGCAGGCATGAATCCTGCGGCCCAGCTGGCGATTATCAAGCAGATGAGCAGGCATGAATCCTGCGGCCCAGCTGGCGATTATCAAGCAGATGAGCAGGCATGAATCCTGCGGCCCAGCTGGCGATTATCAAGCAGATGAGCAGGCATGAATCATGCGGCCCAGCTGGCGATTATCAAGCAGATGAGCAGGCATGAATCCTGCGGCCCAGCTGGCGATTATCAAGCAGATGAGCAGGCATGAATCATGCGGCCCAGCTGGCGATTATCAAGCAGATGAGCAGGCATGAATCATGCGGCCCAGCTGGCGATTATCAAGCAGATGAGCAGGCATGAATCATGCGGCCCAGCTGGCGATTATCAAGCAGATGAGCAGGCATGAATCCTGCGGCCCAGCTGGCGATTATCAAGCAGCTGAGCAGGCGCTAATCCTGTAACTCAGCTGGCATTATCACGTGGCTGTCATGCGGTGATCAGGTGACCAGCTGGCGCTGATCAAGCAGACTGCTCAGGCATGATCAGGCGGCCCAGCTGGCGATTATCAAGCAGATGAGCAGGCATGAATCTGCGGCCCAGCTGGCGATTATCAAGCAGATGAGCAGGCATGAATCCTGCGGCCCAGCTGGCGATTATCAAGCAGATGAGCAGGCATGAATCATGCGGCCCAGCTGGCGATTATCAAGCAGATGAGCAGGCATGCATGGCCCAGCTGGCGATTATGCGGCAGATGAGCAGGCAGCTGCGGCCCAGCGATTATCAAGCAGATGAGCAGGCATGAATCCTGCGGCCCAGCTGGCGATTATCAAGCAGATGAGCAGGCATGAATCCTGCGGCCCAGCTGGCGATTATCAAGCAGATGAGCAGGCATGAATCATGCGGCCCAGCTGGCGATTATCAAGCAGATGAGCAGGCATGAATCATGCGGCCCAGCTGGCGATTATCAAGCAGATGAGCAGGCATGAATCATGCGGCCCAGCTGGCGATTATCAAGCAGATGAGCAGGCATGAATCCTGCGGCCCAGCTGGCGATTATCAAGCAGATGAGCAGGCATGAATCATGCTGCCCAGCTGGCGATTATCAAGCAGATGAGCAGGCATGAACTGCGGCCCAGCTGGCGATTATCAAGCAGCTGAGCAGGCATGAATCCTGCGGCCCCAGCTGGCGATTATCAAGCAGCTGAGCAGGCATGAATCCTGCGGCCCAGCTGGCGATTATCAAGCAGATGAGCAGCCATGAATCCTGCGGCTCAGCTGGCGATTATCAAGCAGCTGAGCAGGCGCTAATCCTGTAACTCAGCAGGCACTGATCACGTGGCTGTCATGCGGTGATCAGGTGACTGAGGCGCTGATCATGTGACTGCTCATGTGCTGATCAGGAGCTCTCCAACACGGATCATGTGCCTCAGCAGGCAAGAATCAAGCAGCTGAGAAGGCATGAATCCTGCGGCCCAGCTGGTGATTATCAAGCAGCTGAGCAGGCATGAATCCTGCGGCCCAGCTGGCGATTATCAAGCAGATGAGCAGGCATGAATCCTGCCTCCAGCTGGCGATTATCAAGCAGATGAGCAGGCATGAAATCCTGCGGCCCAGCTGAGGCGATTATCAAGCAGCTGAGCAGGCATGAATCATGCGGCCCAGCTGGCGATTATCAAGCAGATGAGCAGGCATGAATCATGCGGCCCAGCTGGCGATTATCAAGCAGATGAGCAGGCATGCATCCTGTGGCTCAGCTGGCGATTATCAAGTAGATGAGCAGGCATGAATCATGCGGCCCAGCTGGCGATTATCAAGCAGCTGAGCAGGCATGAATCCTGCGGCCCAGCTGGCGACTATCAAGTAGATGAGCAGGCATGAATCATGCGGCCCAGCTGGCGATTATCAAGCAGATGAGCAGGCATGAATCATGCGGCCCAATGGCGATTATTCAAGCAGCTGAGAAGGCATGAATCCTGCGGCCCAGCTGGCGATTATCAAGCAGATGAGCAGGAATGAATCATGGCGATTATCAAGCAGATGAGCAATAATGAAATCTGCGGCCCAGCTGGCGATTATCAAGCAGCTGAGCAGGCATGAATCCTGCGGCCCAGCTGGCGATTATCAAGCAGATGAGCAGGCATGAATCCTGCGGCCCAGCTGGCGATTATCAAGCAGATGAGCAGGCATGCATCCTGCGGCTCAGCTGGCGATTATCAAGCAGCTGAGCAGGCGCTAATCCGTAACTCAGCAGGCACTGATCACGTGGCTGTCAAGCCGGTGATCAGGTGACTGAGGCGCTGATCATGTGACTGCTCATGTGCTGATCAGGAAGCTCTCAACACGGATCATGTGCCTC